>NC_134483.1:141378455-141518455 GCF_040206685.1 Ascaphus truei | reverse complement strand
GTATAGGGATGAAAAAACAAGGAGTATTAGTATGTGTAAGAGACAGCTGTGTGTGCATACATATATCACAGTATGTACAGACATGGCCTTTAGCGCTCATGGGAAGAGAGTTCACTTGTGTCAGTGATGACTCATAAAATTTCGATCTCTGATAAGGTCACTGCAAAGTCTCCCGAACAGTTGCATAAATTTGTATTCATGCAACCGTCTCTCTTTCAGTGTTTTAAGATTACCTTTGAGTATGGCAACTCTCAGATCTTTGATCGTATGGCCAGAGTCAGAGAAATGTTCGCCGACAGGACTGTCTCTTGTTCCTCGTTTGATGCTGGGGCGATGCAGGTTCATTCTCTTGTTTAGCCCCTGCCCCGTCTCACCTATGTAGTATCAGCCCCCTGGGCATTTCATGCACATGATGAGGTACACAACATTTCTGGAGGAACAGGTGAACCTTCCTCTGATTTTGTATTCCCGATTCCTGTGTGGTATTTGTATTGTGTCCGCTGTGTAGAGCATTGCGCAGGTTTTGCATCTTGCGTACTGGCATGGATTCGTCCCGCATTCAGTTGTACTGCTGAATACTTTACTCCTCACCATAATATTCTTGAGGTTATGCGGTTGTCTATATGATAATAAGGTTGCTTCAGGGAAGACCTGTTGCAGTCTTGTATATTCCTGGAGGATGGGTTGTAGTTCCCTGGTGCTCTTGCGTAGGGCTCCTAGGTGTGGGTTATATGTGACCACCAAAGGTACCCTGTCGCTTGTCTCTTTTTGTTTGTATTCAAGGAGATCACTTCTTGGTATTCTGGTGGCTTTGTGAATTTGCTGGCCTACAATTCGGTGGTTATATCCACAGTTTATAAATTCTGATCTCAAGGCTTTAATACGCTGGTCTCTGTCTGCTGTGTCAGAGCATATCCGGTTATATCGTATGGCTTGACTGTAGATGGTTGCATGTTTGGTATGTATATATATAAGTAATACGATACCGTTTGGAAACTAAATCAGCAGGCTGCACTCCAGAATTAAACAAACAAGTATATTGAAAAAAATAAACACAAAACCAACGTTTCGGTCCACGAATGGGACCTTTGTCAAGGTGGTATATATATATATCCATGCCACCTTTGACTACTAAACTGCCCTACTCCTGGCAGTAAGTCCTGCTAGAATCAAGCTGCCAGTAGTCAATATGGGTTTTCCCCATGCACTGGAGCTTTACTTGAGTGACAGTGGGAGGTGGTGACATCTGGCCTGAGCATGTCCAATCATGGAACAGTTCTGGTGCCCTCCTCCTAGCTGTACTTAAGGGCAGTGCCGCCCTAAATATAGCAGTGCCTCTACCTTCTTGAGAGGGGCATGTCACTGCCAAGAGCCTGACTATTGGGCCTTTCTGGTCCTCTTTCCCTCAGGGGAGAGTGAGTGAGTACCATACCTATGTCCATGCTTGAGGGGCATGGAAGAGCTAGGACTGCTGCGGGTGTCCTTGGTCTGTAGTGAAGGTCCAGGGACCATCCTTCAGTGAGTAGCTGACAGTTGCTGCATTGGGCAGAACCCTGTCATGTACTGTGCTGCACAGAGTAGGAGAATAAACCGTTCCTGTTGTTATATTCTCACCTAGTGTGTGATCTTACTGGGGGAGAGGTGACAGTTCTACTGTAGGAGATCATCTCCACCTACCTGGAGCCTACAGCAGATAGAGGCACTGCACTGCTAGAGATCCACGTGGGTAATGTACCCCAGAAACCTGATCCTGTGTCCCCACTAACATCGGCGGACAGCTCAGCCCTCCTGTTATCAGCAGGTACCATGCACTGCATATGTAGTAATGGAAGAATCTCCCAGAGGGTGGGGGAAGCACCGTTTTATCCATCTGCTGTAGGCTGCTAGAGTGCTAACTTTGGGGATTCTTTTTTCTGCGCTGGTTTATATATATATATATATATATATACAGTGTTCGATAAATCACCCAAAAATCTACTAGCCCAACCAAAAAATCTACTCGCCACTTGGTCCCGCCCCTAACCCCGCCCCTAACCCTGCCCCTAGTCCTGCCCCCAACCCCGCATTTAAATATTTAAATTAAAAAACATTTAATAAATTCCCAGTCAGAACAATATTCATTTTTGACATAAATGTATTTATTGTATTACATGATACTACAATTACTCTTCTCTTTCTCTCTCACCCCCCTCTCTCTCTCTCTCTCTCTCTCTCTCTCTCTCTCTCACCCCTCTCTCTCACCCCCCCCCCCCTCTCTCTCGCTCTCTCTCTCTCTCTCTCTCTCTCTCACTCTCTCTGTGTCTGTCTCACACTCTGGACACTGGTTAAGGGGTTCAGGAAACTAGTCATTCACACCTGGCTTTTATTTCTAGATCCGGCATTTACACAAACACACACACACACACACACACACACACACACACACACACACACACACACACACACACACACACACACACACACACACACACACACACTCTCTCCCCGCCTAAACACACAAACACACTCTCCCATGCACTCTCTCTCTCTCGCCCTACACACACACACTCTCCACACCCCCCCCCCTCTACACACCTTGGGATCGCTGTGGTCTCCCCCGGAGAGCGCCATATCCCACAGAGAGAGGGAGAAGAGGCGGGGGCAAGCTGGGTGTCGCCCTCGGCAGCTGTCGCTGCGGGTCAAATGGGTGTCAGACACAACGGGACATGGGGCGGCGGCAGCAGCCTCAGCTCAGTGGCTGTCGGTGGAGGAGACCTTCCGGGTCACGGAGGCTGGGAGAGATTGTGGTGAGGGGGGGTCACGGAGGCTGGGAGAGATTGGGGTGAGGGGGGGTCACGGAGGCCGGGAGAGATTGGGGTGAGGGGGGGGGGTCACGGAGGCCGGGAGAGATTGGGGTGAGGGGGGGTCACGGAGGCCGGGAGAGATTGAGGTGGGGGGGTGGCGGATGGCCTGATGGGAGGGGGGGGGGCGGATGGCCCGATGGGAGGGGGGGCGGATGGCCCGATGGGAGGGGGGGGGACAGATGGCCCTGCAGGGGCCTGTGGCAGACAGAGACGCGGAAGGGGCTGGCTGCCGGAAGGGGGAGGAGTGGAAGCGCTGAGAAGGGAAAGTATTGCTGAGAGGCGGGGGAGGAGCAAAGGCACTGCTCAGAGAGCCGGAGGCAGGGTAATCTCCCCCAACAACATGAACCCGCCCCCGGCTTTTTTTTTTTTTCTCCAGTGCGAGAAAATCAAATAGATGAGATATTACCAGATGGAAGTTCAGTATCAAGGAGACCTGCGCTCCGGCCGTCATCCAGCACAAAAGTGTCAAAAGAGTCACATGGGAAGGAGCAGGGAGTAATAATGGGCCAAAATGAGGTCAGAGCTTGGGAAGGAAACCTTACCTATGAAAAGCTCACTTGCAGACTTCGGTCCTATTCTCCTCTGTGTTCCAATCCTGGCGTGCAGCCTTCTGTGTGACTTGCATAGAAGAGAAGGGAATCCGGCGCCACAACCCGTGACAAAATCCAGGGCACTTCCGGTTGATTTGAAAAAACTTTATTCAGCTCACAAACGAACAACAGGCTACACCACAGTCTCCCCCTCAACGCGTTTCACGCTCGAATCAGCGCTTCGTCATGGAGTGGGGAGCTGTGGTCTGAGCCTGCATATTTAAGGTAAAAAAAGCCCGCGAAAAACGGGTTTGAAATATTAACCTCTGAAGTACCAATACTATCTTAGCATATAACAAGTGCACAATTATCCTAATAACACTATATATCATTGCTATCATTAGACTGTGTATACACAAATACTTGTCTTACTATAAATAATAAAGAGATAATGCACTGTACTGGTAATCAAACAGAGATAAAATAAAAACACTGTATAAAAACATCTAAAAATAAAAAGCATTAAGGACAACATAAATATTTAACCCCTTATTAAAGACCAGGTCTGATAATCAAACTTAGCTCATGTGACTCTATTGTTAATAATAACATATTAGAGAATATTATAAATGTTAATTGGGTATAGGAGTCCTAAATGACGGAAGGAAGAAGGAAAGTAGGAGGGAAAGGGGGGAGAGGGGGGAGGGGAGAAGGAGGGGGAAGAAGAGTGGATGAACAGCAAGATAGAGGCAACAATAATGCATAATAAAAATAAATATTGAACTGTAATACCAATGCAAAAATTCATAATGAATTGCAAAGTAGAATCCGAAAATGTCAAAGGAAACAACGCAGGTTCCATTCAGTATCTAGACCATTGGGTTGCAGAGTTTTCAGCGTGAAGATCCAATGTGCTTCACGCTGATGTAATATTTTAATACGATTCACATACAAATATGAATCAATAAAAAGGAACAGCATGTTCTGCTGTGGTTGAGGTTCATAGATGACGTCTTTATTATTTGGGATGGATCACCAATGGCCCTGAAGGCGTTCATCGGGAGCCTCAACCACATTAGACTGAACATCAAGCTAACCAGCACATTAGTCTTGATTTTGTTATTTTCTGGACGTAAGAATTAATATTGATATAGATGGCAGTATTAATACGAATATTCATCGAAAAAGTACATCAACCAACTCAATTCTGCATGCATCCAGTGCTCATCCGGCACATCGAATACAAGGTTTGCTGGTGGGTGAATTCTTGCGTTTTAAAAGGATTTGTTCACATGAACAAATCTTTAATATTAGGGCTAGTGAGGGGGGCTTTCGGTGACGTCATCTGACATGGCTGCGTTTTAGGAGAGCTCCGTGGACCCCTGCGAAGAAACAGACAAATAAGCGAATTTTCCCCCACCGGTTTCAACCAACGCAATCATCCCCAGAAGGGTAAATACGGCAGCGATGCAGCTAAGACCAAAAAAAACCAACACCCCGGCTGTAACAAAATACTTTCCACGGCACAGAGGAGCCCAGGCGTGGCGCCTGAAATCCAAGATGGTGCCGACGCACGAGTCTCCCCCGCTGCAGCAAGCAGCCAGCAACACCAGAGGGAGAACCCAGGGCCAGAAGGCACAATAATGAAGGCCTACTTAGAGGACCTGATGACCTCCCTACACAATAAACTTTACGCCTCATTACAGCAAGATCTGAAAGCCGTCGTGACAGAACTAAAGCGGGAGGTGTCAGGCCTGGCGGACAGAACCACAGAGCTGGAGACAAAACTAGGGGAGACCCTCCAGAGACAAATGGAGGCCGAATATGAGATATTCCGGCTGGGGGAGGAAGTGGCCAGCCTCAAAGACGGAATGGAGGATAAGGAGAACAGAGACAGGAGACAGAACCTGCGGATACGCAATGTCCCTGAATATGTTCTCCCTAACCTCCTCCGACCATACCTCTCGGAGCTCTTTTCCTCCCTCTGTGGAGACATTGACGCCAGGGACCTGGAAATAGACCGGGCACACCGCGCCCTCGGTCCCAGATCAGAAGACCCAAACAGGCGCAGGGACATAATCATACGGTTCCACAGTTACACCACGAAGGAGAAAATCTGACAGACTGCCGTGACAAAGGTGACATCACGTTCCAAAATGAGAAAATACAGGTCTACAATGACCTATCCAGGCTCACAGTCAACAGGCGGCGAGAACTTAAGCCCCTAACCCTTCTCCTGTGAGAAAATGGCGTCCGCTACAGATGGGGTTTCCCATTCAAATTAACAGCGAGCAGAAATGGGAGATTCCTCACCATCAGACGCCCAGAAGACATGGCCGCGTTCGCGAAGACACTGTGCCTCAACCCCCCACCCTCCTGGGAGTAAGGAGGTCATCCGAGTCGAGAAGCAGGAGAGGGAGATGGGACCGCTAGATCCTCCCGCAGAATCGCCGCCCAATCGCAGTCGCAGGCAAGAGGAAGATAACCTACTCAAAAAGCCAAACCAAGACAGACCTTTCATTCCCAGTTGGCCGTTGCCGCATCCCTGTTCAGGCGCAGGACGGACAGCGCACCCCTGCTGAGCTGCTGGAGGAGAAGCCCTCATCGATCCCGCCGCCGACTGATCACCCTGTTGAGTGCACCTAGACGACGCGTCCAGAACCCTGGCCTCGCCGAGGATCCACCCGCGAAGTGACGACGGCCCCCGCGCAGAGATAGAGAAGCAGAGCCTGAGTGAAGATGCCAGCTACGGCCCTTTTGTGGGGGGTGGGGGGTGGGGGGAGGTTGAGGAAATTACGAGGCGAGCGGTTTTGGGGCCTACTAGAGCCCCCTCCTCTGGCGGAGAACCGACGAGACGGGGACAAGAGGTCACCTGTGAAGAAACGTACCAGCTCCGGAACACGGTCTGTAAAGGGGGGCGGGAGGGATAAAGAGGGAGAGCTGGACAAAGGCCTGGTAACGCAGGTCACGCAGAGCAACTACTGGACACTTATGCCCACTTAACCACACCTGGGGACCCCCCCCCTCCTACCCCCCAGCCCCCCTCCCTCTTCGACCCCCATCCCCCCCCCTTACTCAGAGGCCACGTCCCAGCACATCTCTGCCCAGCAATAGAATAATAAGGGTCCCCCGTGGCGCTCCGCCGCGAGAACATAGACCACGATCCAGGGACACAAGCCGACCCCCCGCTCCCATTCTCACCCCCCCTCCCTTTCTCTCCCCGCCCCCACGTCCTCACCCTCCCCCCGGGGCCCCCCAGGTATAAACAATGGAGGGACGGGACATAAATAACGAGTTGGCAAAGGCAACAAAGTCAACACTGGGGCTTGCAAGGACATACATGCCGCTAATCAGCAGACTAAGAGTGACTGCCCCAATGATGCCATATATGCTTTGATATATGTTATAAGTGAACCTTCCTCTGAAAGAACCATGTGAGCCAGCTGTACCCACCCCCCCTTTTTTGTTGCTTGTCAGGTAGCCCCCCCACATGCCCCCCCCCACACATGCACACGCCACCCCCTACAGACGCACCCCGCAGGTACACGCACGCCCCACCCCAACACCCTCACACGCTTAACCCGTGCCCACATAGATACCCCCCTACCCCCCATTATCATAAAACACACAAAGGTCCAACCCCCTCCTCCTCCCACCTTACTGAAGCGATAAACCAGCAACCAGACAGACACCACAACATCAGCACCATCAAGCCTCCGCTATGCCTCCCCCCGCTCCTCAAACACCCTCAGCCCCAGGCTTACACAAATCAATGCTGCCCCTCCACCACTAGGCTCAAACATAAGCTCATTCACAGAGTCCAACACAACCCAATACAGGGCCACTACCAGCAGCGAAACTATAAATGCATAAGTTACTGCTATCAGGTCGACCAAAAGATCCACAATCGGCTTTCCTATTGCAGATAACCAGCCCCACAGCAAGTGCATGGAATGGGTTAGTTATATGTATATTACTGACTAAAATTGTATTGGTTAAAGTTAATTGTGACGCCAATGCTACTTGTCCAATGCCTGAAGGAGGAACAAAAAAAAAAAAAAAAGGTTTATTTACAAGGCTTCCTCGATTGTAACCGATACTTGGGAATTTACAGTTTGCAATTATCCAAATGTATGTTTATGCAAAAGCTTACTTGTATCACCTAACCATCTCAGACCATCGCTACCCGATCATAGAGACCCTTCCCCTGCCTCCCCCCCTCTCCTCCCCCCCCCAGTCCCCCCCTCCCCCCTCCCAGTCACCCCCCTCCCCCCTCTCCGCCCACCCCCCTCCCCTCTCCGCCCCCCCATCCCACCGTCTTATCCGCCCCCCCATCCCACCCACCCCCCACCCTTTCCCCCCTCCTCCCCCTCCCCTCCCCCCTCCCCATCCCACACTCCCCCCCCTCTCCTTCACTCACTCCCCCCCCCTCCCCTTCCCCCCTCCCCCTCCTCCTATACTCGGGGGAAAATCGACTCTAAAGAATCCACCCAGGGGTCCACACCCTCCTGGACAAGCCGGTCTAGACTCCTGGATCTACCCCCCAAGGACCTTAAGTCCGAATGCTGGTACGCAAACCCGGCTACACACCTTTGGGGGCGCCCTCAGGCCCCCACCCTCTTTTTCTCTGCCTGCTGGTGCTGTCCCAGCAGTCCTTTACCCTTCCCACCCATCCTCTACCCCTCCACCCCCCCATCCTGCTTGCCCAGATCCAGACAATAGGTCATCCTCTTCCGCCAGAGACGAAAATTACAACTCCACAAATAAAGTAGTCAATCAAGATCCCCCGGTTGGGAAAGGGGTGATCCTTAAAACCCCCCTCAGAGATAACAAACATGGCTAGTCAGGCCCTAATCAAACTCATCTCCCTTAATTTTAAAGGGCTACAGAGCCACAGAAAAAGAAAGCTAGCCCTCCAGGAGATGAAAAGATCCCAAGGAGACATCATCTTTCTCCAGGAGACGCACTTCACAGACCACGAGCCCCCTAAAATATTTAATAATACATTCCCTTTGAGCTACTACTCCTCGTTTAGTAGTAAAAAACGAGGGGTCGCTATCTTAATCCGCCAGGGAACCCCATTCAATTTTGTCAAAAAAACTTCAGACCCAGGGGGTAGATTTCTTGTGGTATATGGCTCATTAGCGGGTGCGGCGATTGCCCTGATCAACCTCTATGCACCAGACGAGAACCAACCAGAGTTTATGAGAGAAGTTCTAAGTACTATCAATCCTACCTACCTATCATCACTGATAGTAGGGGTGACCTAAACATGGCCGTAAACCCAATAGAGGATAGGACGCTCCCCCCAAATCGCCCACACATGGTACTCTCCCTAAAGACAGGAACTGCATTTAGAGCAATTATCAAAGAATTCTCCCTAGTGGACGTTTGGAGATCTCAACATCAGGGCCAAAGGGACTATACCTTCTACTCCGCACCCCACCAGATCAACTCTCGCATTGATTACCTTTTAACAACCAAGAATGTCTTGGAGGCCTCCCAGAAAACTGATATATGGCCGATAACATGGTCGGACCACGCCCCTATTTCGATAACTCTCTCTGTTCCATTCATAAAGTCGAGCACATTTACCTGGAAACTAAACGATTCACTATTGAATCACCCGGAAATAGAGAGAGAAATCAAGTCAGCCCTGTCAGAGTACTTTAAGACCAACTCAGGTTCAGTCTCATCCTCGGCGGTACTATGGGAGGCCCATAAGGCAACCATCAGAGACACTCTCATCTCTATAGCATCCCAGAGAAAAAAAGTTAAGGCAAAATTACTCAAAGACTTGACAGAAAAAATAATCAAACTAGAACAGCAGCACAAATCCAACCCATCAGGGAAAATATACAAAGCCTTAACTGCCGCTAGAAACGAGTTGAAAAAAATCCAACTAGAGGATGTCGAAAAAGCCCTCCGATGGACTAACCAGAGATACTACGACAAGGGCAATAAAGCTGACAAACTTTTGGCCAGCAAATTAAGAGGGGTACATAAAAGGTCCCAAATAACTGCGATTAAGAACAGGTCAGGTGACATATTATATAATGACAAACACATTGCGGAAGAATTTACCAAATTCTACACCAAATTATACAACCTCAGAACTCAGGAGGATAATAATAGAGCTTCAAGGCTCACAGCAGTCTCGAATTATCTAGACAATTGCAATCTCCCATCTCTGACAGAAAAGGAGACTGAGACGCTCAACGGGAAGATCACAAAAGAGGAATTGGCAGACGCGGTAAAAGCACTAAAAATATCCAAAGCCCCTGGCCCTGATGGATTTACAAACGCCTACTACAAGAGATTCCTCCCGTCCCTCTCACCTCACTTACTAGCCTTGTTCAACTCCTTTATGGAAGGTGAACCCATTCCAGCCTCAATGTCATTGGCCAACCTAGCAATAATCCACAAAGAGGGCAGAGACCCAATGCAGTGTAGGAGTTACCGCCCCATATCGTTGTTGAACAATGACCTTAAGCTGTACAGCAAAATCTTGGCTAATAGATTAAACCCCATCCTACCCAGACTGATCCATAATGATCAAGTGGGATTTTTCTCGGGCCGACAGGCCTCGGACAACACCCGCAAAATCATAAACATAATAGACCACATTAGTCATACAAATACCAAGGCAGTTCTCCTGAGCTTAGATGCAGAGAAGGCATTTGACAGGATCAGTTGGCTATTCTTAGACAAAACTATGCAAAAATTTGGCTTCAGGGATTCATTCCTCGAGGGTGTCCGAGCATTGTACCAAAACCCTTCAGCATCAATTAAGCTCCCGGGAAGCACAGCACAAAGATTTTCAATAAAGAACGGTACAAGGCAGGGGTGTCCGTTTTCCCCTCTTCTCTTTGCCCTGACGATCGAGCCACTGGCGGCTAAAATACGCGAGAGCGTAAACATTCAGGGCGTACCAATTGGCAATACAAATTACAAAATCTCGCTTTTTGCCGACGACATAATACTGTCCCTAACCCACCCCCAAACGTCTCTTCCCAACCTACATAAAGAATTGATAGACTTCGGCAAAATTTCGGACTACAAAATTAATAATGACAAATCAGAGGCCCTACACCTAAGTGTCCCAGAGCCGGAAGTTAACCTATTGAAACTAAACTTCAATTATAGATGGAGTTCCTCACACATTAAATACTTGGGAGTGAATGTATCAGGCAACTACCAATCACTATATAAATACAACTACCCGGCATTGTTCGGAAAAATCAAAAAGGATCTGGATAAATGGGAAGACTACCAGATCTCATGGATAGGAAGGATGATCTCGGTAAAAAATGAATATACTCCCCAGATTACTATACTTCTTCCAGACACTCCCGATCCATGTCCCCGGCTCTGAACTTAAAAACATTCAGAACAAAATGTTTAATTTTATTTGGAAGGGCAAAAGACCCAGAATTGCCAAGTCGGTCCTCCTGGCATCCAGAGAGAGAGGGGGCCTGGGGGTCCTAGATATCACAAAGTATTATCTAGCAGACCAAATGAGGCAAGCCGTAGTGTGGAATGCAGACCCGGGCCTTTACTGCTGGCTAGACATCGAATCCAACTACGTAAAAACGCCTTCTCTGCAGGCCCACCTTTGGTGCATAGACAAGGGGGATAGACCACCCCGCAGTTTTGACCTTGGCGCTATAAGACACACCTGGGAAGTTTGGCGGAAATGTAGAACTAAGTTTAAACTAACAACGCCGGGCTCACTGCTCACTCCGATCCATAACAACCCCCACTTCCCCCCAGGATGTGAAACAAAACAATTTGACGATTTCCGACTGAAGGGGATCAGGGCGATCGCCGACCTGCTGAGCAGTGGAAGGCTGCTGAACTTTCAAGAATTGCAATAAAAACACGAGGCCCCAGAACTGAGCCCATTTAAATATCTCCAAATTAGGCATTTTCTCCAAAAACTGTCCCCAAAATTCGAGTTTCCTCCCCTCACCAACTTTGAGAGGCTATGCCAAACCGGCACGCATCAAACAGCCATGATCTCTAACATATACGCTGGCTTGGAGATAACAGCAGGCCCCTCCACTCACGACTACATGTCCAAGTGGGCGGCGGAACTAAACATAGATATAGATATAGAAGACTGGGAGGACATTTGGGATGCAGCTTAAGGAACTTCCATTTGTACCACACAACAAAAGAAAATATCTATAAAATCATGTTCCACTGGTATCTTACCACAGTTAGATTGAAGCAACTCTACCCCCTGGCCTCGGATCTATGTTGGAGAGGCTGTGGACAGAGAGGAGACATGGCCCACATTTGGTGGTCATGCCCAAAAATCCAAAACTATTGGCTGTCAAATCAAACTTTAATCCAAGAGGTAACCGGCCTCACAATAACCCCAGACCCACTGACCTTCCTCCTGGGCAGGCCAATTGAGGAAATTGACCGCCCGGTAGGAAAATTAATCTCCTCCATCCTTACTGCGGCTAAGTTGCTGTGGCTTTCTCCTGGAGAAAGATCTCCCCCCCCCCCGTCCGTCCAGGCGGTTAAGAGACAAATAGATGATGTAATGCTTATGGAACGAATGACAGCGTTCCAAAGGCATAAGACTACAAGTCATTACAAAACATGGGAACCCTGGGAGATTCACTGACACCCAAAAGAACCTAAACAGAGAAACTGTGACCCACGGGACCTTAGTCTGAAGGAAGATGGAGCCAGTGGGGTGGGGGAGGTTCCCCCCTCACCCCCTTACCCCCCATACCCCCCTTACCCCTATCTCCCTTCACTTTTTCAGACCTCTCACTTCCCTGGTCACCCAGTGACCCAGAGGTCGCGCCACCCTTGGTGATACCCCCCCCCTCCCCACTCCTCACACGGTAAATTGGAAAACAAATATGTATTAGGATACTGCGATGTGATTGATGCTTGTAAACTTGCCTAATTCCTAATAAAAATGTTTATAAAAAAAAAAAAAATATTAGGGCTAATGAGATGGCCTCGCGTTTCCGGGATCGGGGTTACAGTAAGTCTGTCATTGGTAGGGGAAGATCCAAAACTAAAGAGAGATTTCATATTTCACTTCTGACAATCGCTGTGGAGGACAAACAGAAAACTGCGGATAAGACTATTCACTTTATCGGTACATATGATTGTAACTGGCGGAAGTATAGAGAAGCCATCCAAAAACACTTGCACATTCTCACCACAGACGCAGATTTGAAAAAAGTCTTGGGTGAGAGAGTTAATTTGGTCAGTCGCAGGGCACCCAATTTGGGTGACAAACTGCTGGTCAACAGTCACTATACCCCCGGCAGATCTTCCACTTTCCTCACAAGGGAACACACTAAAGGCTTTACACCATGTCGCTCATGTTCGGCATGTCTTTATATGCAGGCCAGCGTGGACTTTTATTATTCAAAGGGACTTACAAGGTTTGAAATTAGGTCCCAATTAAATTGCAAATCTAAGGTGGTAATTTATTATCTTAAGTGCTCATGCCCAAAGATATACATTGGGATGACCACTAGAGAACTGAGATTCCGCGTACTAGAACACGTCCGTAATATTAAAAATAGTCATCGTGATTTTCAGAGTGGCCGTAAACTAACTACAGTAGCCAGACACTTTAGACTCAAGCATAATTCGAACACTGACATTTTAATGGTTTTTGGGTATTAGGGGTGGCGACCTTGAAAGATTACTTCTGCAACGTGAGTGTCGCATTATCAAATTAGGGACCCTGCTGCCCTCAGTTATGAATGAATACGTGGGGTATGCAATGTTCCTTTGACGATCCAGTGACTTACTCTTGTGCGCACTCATATATGTATATATATTTTTTAAATTAAGTGCTGACTTTTCTCTTTCGCCTTAATTATACAAACAGATATCTTTTTGCAATTTGTTGACACTTCTTTTCAATAATTGTCTTTTTAGTCTTATCATTTTTAATAATAACATTTCTTCCAAAAATTAATGATTTAATAATCTTTTCATTCCTGTGTGTTTTCATTATTCTTTATTCTGTCTTGTACTTAGGCAGTTAACTACTGACTCAGTCTGCCGATCCCTCCATTGAAGGAGGGCTTATGGAGCCAGCCTATCAGCAGTGCAATTTCCAGCTGAATCACTTCCCTGATCACTCCATACGTCACAGCATATGCAACTACAAATACAGCTGTCATCAGTCTATACGTTAAGCCCCCGGACGTAGCAGGTGGCGAAACGTGCGCGTCGGGGCTTTTTTTGTCTGCAGGATCTGGTGGTGCTCTCACGTCTCCCTGCTGCATCGTCGTGTTCTATTCTTGTATCACCAAGGGAGCATGCGCACTGTGGCTGTTGAGGCTGGACTTTTCTGAACACTCGAGTACTGCTCCAGCTGTGGATGTTTGCTATTCACTCCTTTGGACTTGTGCTAAGTACCTTTTCACCCCCCCTTACGGCTTTGTTTATTGTCATCTGCCACTCTTATATCCCTTTGTTTGTGCCTTATCAACTCGCATTGTCATTTTGCGTTATCATGCTTGTATTTTCACACACATATCTAATAGGGGGTTACACTTTGTGAGCCTTTGACCGGTCGGTCTCAGTGTTTAGAGGCAATTCTTTTGCCTCTACACTTTAGTATTTATGGGTGTAGCTATTGCCCCAGTCAGTTGGATCTGTGACACCAGCATTACTATTTGTCTCCACATGTGAGGGCTCAGTTACTGTCACTCTCTTTAGATTTGTGGCATTTGTGTTTATAGCCAATTTCAGGTTATGTCCATTAATCTCCCTTAGTGTGCAGTATTACAACAGCTTTGTGGACACTACTGTTCCTTTTTTTTGATTCATGTTTGTATGTGATGAATAAACATTTGCTATTTTCTGTGTGCTAGAGTATTAACTTTGGGGATTCTTTTTTCTGCGCTGGTTTTCATATTATTATCATCCCAGGCACTGCCGATAGTGTTTACAATGTACACTTTATTTACTGGTTTTAGCGCATGTAATTTGCAGGTCTGTTGCAGGCTTTCTTTGTGTCTCATATATATATATATACATAGCCATGCATAACAATGGTCTACAGTCTTCTCTCCTGCTGGCAGCAAAACCTGGTAAGTTACAGGAATGCCAGCAGTAATTATGGAGGTTTGCCCTCACACCCTGGTGAGGTGCCCTATGTATGGATGGGAGTGGCCACATGCTCTGAGTCCATAGTTAGTGACATCAGAGATGTGCATGCCTCCTGAGGTATATAAGGCACCGCACTGCCTAAAGTTAGTTGGTTGATGCAAGGTTAAATGCAAAGCAGCATGTTCTATTGTGCCCACTAGTGCAGTAACTAGTGGCACCGTTCTATATCCAGTTAGAGAAGGCCAACTGTGTCCAGGGACCTGGCACAGGGGTGATCTCCCTACGGGGAGAGGGGATCCCACTCCATTGGGAGGGTGTACCTTTTAAAGGGGAGCATGGAGCGATGTGCGGCTGAAGCGCTGACTGCGAGGGGCAGCTGGCCCAATCCACCACGCACAATAAAGATGACTTGTTCAACGAGAACCCCATGGTGTGAGTCTGAAATTACTCTCCAGGGGCCATCACCACCAAGAAGGAGTTCCTCATCAGGACCATCTCCCTGCGGACACATAGATCCTGATGAGGTGGAGGCGCTGCACATGATATAGGTAGGACTTGCACAGACTACCTCAGCTGCCTGTCTGGCGTGACATCCCCAAATACCATCATGCGGGAGACTCAGGAGTCCTGTTGCCTACAGGTGCACCACCAGACACAAACATATAATGAGGGCTGGATAGACCACAGGGGCCAATGTGAGATTGGGTGGGTCAGACCAGAGGGAATACCCATTACAGTTGGAGGCGCTGCTGAGATACCTGTCAACAGGACAGGCTTTTGCTTGGCACACTGTGAACAGGGAGAGTGTCTGCTGCCACTTTGTGCTGCGTGGAAGGGAGCCAGGGGTAGTCAGGGGAGCTGCTGGAGACACGGACCGCACGGACGCCCTGGGATCCTGCAAGGAGTTAGCTGGGTCTGGAGCCGAGCTATAGCTGTCACAGAAACCTTGAAGTAGTGCTAGTGGTATGACACCTAAAGGGATAAACTGGTAACTTAGAGCAGGAATCCTGGAGAGGGTCTGCGCCAGACTGGCCAACAGTAGGTAGACCCCAACGTACTGCATGGATGAACCAGAGTACTCTAGTCCATTCCAGACCACTCACCGCAGGGAGCACAGACTGGGAGAATAGAGATACAGCAGACACAGCAAGAGTGAGCCTAGCCTGAGGTAGTGCAAACACGAGTCAGATCTACATTAGGTACACAAGGTGGTGCACAAGGCATTTTTATTGTATCGGTGTGGCAGCTGCCCCGCAGAGCGGAGCTCCATGTACAATAATCCAATGAACAGTGGCCGAATGGCGACCGCAAGAATGGAGGATCAGCGCGGTGTGGAAGGTCCAATATGGCGGACGGAGGCTGAAGGAGAGAACGAATATATCATGTGTGGGGAGGAAGAGCAAGCTACAGAAGAGGCTTTTGTGAGCCTGCTGTGGAATGGCATGAAAACAGTGATTGTGCCGTGTATGTCCTGCTTAGGACCTTGGGGTACTTACCCTGAGGATAGCGGAGAGGACATTATTGTGAGATGGGAGGAACGTAATGGACTTGCTTGTCATTCAACATACAAACAGTCAAACGCTACCTCAACAGTGAACCCGATTGACAGTGCAATCCAAGATGGCGGTTCCCGCGTCCCTGGTAAACCGCGTGGGCCAGTTGCAGAGAAGAATGCAATTGCTCAATTTGCAGAAAGTTGGCCAGGAGTGGCGCCAATGGAGAGACCTCGCCCTGTTGGGGGGTATGGCGCGAAAGCTGGAGCCACGCCCACATGGACTGTGACTAATTCCGCCCCTGTGCTGGGCCAGCCTACAAGTCTATGGGACCTCCCCCAAGTTTCAACCAGGGGGAGTGGTTTCCCGTCTTGGCGGATGCGGATGGAGAAAGCTGGAGGAAGGGTTGGTAACCCAGCCCATGCCCTTCAGTTGCGAGGAACCAGCAAGCAGTACAGACCACTAGTGCGAGTACCTCCATTAGTGACTATGGCCTGCAAGCAAGAAGAAGGGCCTCTGATAACCACTCATCCCTACTCGGCTCCAGGATGCTTCCTGATCCTCCGAGTAGAGGGTGTAGAGACCGTGGCATGCTTATGCCTGCAATGTCGACTGCCGGGCAGAGCGGTGAGCTCTGCTGCACGATGCGCTCAATGTGCCCTACAATACTTATGGCCCATGCCGACATTCGTGCCGGTTCAGACGGTTGAGGCTGCGGAAGATGTCGCTATGTTAACCGCGGAACTTCCCGGTGCGCTCTGGAGGGAGACTACGGGTCCCGGAGAACAGGGACCAGCTCCGGTCATCAAGACGGAGCCGGCAGAGAAAACCGGTCACCGATGCGGTGATAAAAGGGGGGCACACCGCAGATCACCAAGCGGAATGCCCCGGCCTAACGCGAAGTTGGAGTCCTCAGACGAGGAGTCCCTCAGCCTTATTGCAGTGACGGCCCGACCGCCGGCATACCACAGCAGCAGTACTATTAAAAGAGTGCCACTTACCTGTGTCGGCGAAGAACGGAGCCGAGTGTCGCCCATACCGCGGCGAAGTCCCACGGCCGTGGTGACCACCGGGTCCGATGGCGGCAGGTCCACCCCAACACCACGGAGCGGTAAGCAGAGTCCATGCTTGTCCCAGGCTCCCAAGGTGGCGGCGGCGGAGGAAGGACGGCGCCAGGCCAAGGCAGCGCACGACGGAAAAGGCGTTGCCGGATATCGTGGTGGAGGAAGAGGTCTCGCTTGGGGACCCAACCCAAGATGGCGGCAAGACATGTGCGTGTCAAGACATCGCTTCCGGTGGACCGAGCGGAGCAGAGTGGGAGATGATCGCGCCCCTTCGCTCGAGCAGTGGAGGTCGGACGCCTAAGTCAAAGAGGAGCGGGCGATCGATGCGGAGATCGAAGAGTCGTGAGACCGGAGAGGCGGAGAGTCCCTGTGGCGGAACCAGACCAGGTAGCGGTGAAGAGCGGGTCCTAGCCCCGCAGATACCGACGGTGCGGCCCTATCCCCAAACCCCAGCCCTAGCCAGACCCCAGGCCCTAGTTAAAGTCCCAGCCCCATTCACCTTCACTTTTGGGTCATCCTCAAGCTTAGGGGTGTCAGGGGATTCCCGGGTCACTTCCGATGAACGGACTGGGAGCCTGGACTATGGGACATCCGATGATGGATCAGTGGGAGGAGGGAGGATTACACGACAGGTGTCGGTATCCAGCGATTGTCCCAGTAATGTTAGCGTTACCATTGGGAGCCAGAAAAGGGATCCGGGATATCAGGTCCCGTCCGAGGGTACGTCGGGCATATCTTCCGGGGGTGTACCAGAAGAGGAAGAGTTAGAGGAGGTATCTTTAGAGGAGGTCAGGGAAACCCGATGGTGGGCCCCCTTGTTTGAGGGATACGTGGCCTGGATCAATATGACCCGGTTCATCCTAGAGCAGGATGGGGTGGTGGATCATTGGTGGGCCAAGGGAGAGTTTACTGAGGAGGATCACCTAAAGGAAATACAGGAGCGGTGGTATAAGATTAGGCGAGGGTTAATAGAACCACTGGGTCCGGGTGGGTTAGATGATCCGGTGGATCCCGATGAACCCCTCTCCTGGATGTTGCCGGGGAGAGCGGGCAGTGCTAAGTTGACAAGGGCCTGCCGAGCAGAAAGGGCCATTGTAGCCAAATACAAACGCTCCCATGGGTTGGAATACCCCTATGTTCCCGAACCTCTCAGGCAGGAGATAGAGGACCACCGGGATGGGTGGCTCAGGGAGGATATAGAGTACTATATGGTTAACAAGGGAGGTGCCATTAAGGGCCCTCAAGCAGAAACCAAGAAAAAAACAGGCGCTTACCTTGAGTCTCAGATAATATTGCTTACAATGAAACAGTACAGCCAATAGAATTTGGTCTCTTTTAGGTACTTAGAGACAACCCTTAGATCCCGTCTGCATCAACCCCAGAGTAGGGATAATCCAGAGCCCTTATAGAAACATGAAAAAACAGAAACATTTTTATATTTTTGCTTACACAAGGCTGTGTAAGTATATTATTATGCTCTAAATTTGGCCCCCTAACCACTACATCAGAACGTTGTCAGCTCTATACCGTTTGCATTTGTATTGTGTATTTTCCTAATCCCATGCTCCCCCAGCTCGAATTGGTAGCTGTTTATGTCCCACGGAGGCTTCCGTAGCCAGTTCCCACAGCCGCAAATACAGCAGAGCAGAGAAGTGCCATCACTCTGCACCCCCGACGCGGGGACGGAATTACCTGCTGTTGGGGCTTGTGACTGGGCTACGTGGAAAGGCCAGGAGTTCTTTATTGTGTATGTGAGTTCTCTTTCTTTGTATTTTATCAATAAATGCCATTTTTTAAACCTATACTGAGATCGTGCCTCACTTGTCCCCCTTTTCACTGCGGAACCAGGGAGAGACACTCTCTGACTTCAAGCAACTGGGGAGGGAGTTCCTGTTGAAGTACTGCTTGAGGGCAATCCCCCACGTCCGGTCTGATAATTTGGACGGGTTGAGTAAACCCCAAAGACACCTAACCTCCACCATTACTCATACTGGGCCGTGTGAGTACATATGTAATAACATATTGCATATACCCTATTGATTTTTATATATCTGCATTTGGAGGAGGCAAGACTCACCCTTAAAAGATACCTTTTTATATTTTTGCTTACACAAGGCCGTGTAAGTATATTATTATGCTCTAAACTTGGCCCCCTAACCACTACATCAGAACGTTGTCAGCTCTATACCGTTTGCATTTGTATTGTGTATTTTCCTAATCCCATGCTCCCCCATTTTTCTGTTTTTTCATGTTCCCTCAAGCAGAAGAAAGGATCTCCCAGTTAATGCGAGTTTGGAGCATTGGGCGCAGCATATATATGCACAAGGCTGTGTATAGACCCGAGCGTGGCTTGCCCCGGGAGTATAGTGTTACAGTGACCGACATGGCGGGCAGAGAAGTGAAGAAGCCAGATCGTCGCCACTATTATTAGGTAGGCAGCATAGTGAGGTCTGTGTGTAAGCTTGAGCGCCCCTGCTGGTCAGTGAGCGCTGTTCTATTACTAATTATGGACGAAAAGAATTGTTATTGCTTAATGATGTGTTCCTTTTGCAGTGTTTCCTGGACAAAGGTACACCAAATTTAGGTCCCAGCCGGGACGGTGAGGATTCACCGGGGGGAGTGTGTAGCCATGCATAACAATGGTCTACAGTCATCTCTCCTGCTGGCAGCAAAACCTGGTAAGTTACAGGAATGCCAGCAGTAATCATGGAGGTTTGCCCTCACACCCTGGTGAGGTGCCCTATGTATGGATGGGAGAGGCTACATGCACTGAGTCCAGATTTAGTGACATCAGAGATGTGCCTGCCTCCTGAGGTATATAAGGCACCGCACTGCCTAAAGTTAGTTGGTTGCCGCAAGGTGAAGTGCAGTGCAGAGCAGCAAGTTCTATTGTGCCCACTAGTGCAGTAACTAGTGGCACCGTTCTATATCCAGTTAGAGAAGGCCAACTGTGTCCAGGGACCTGGCACAGCGGTGATCTTCCTACGGGGAGAGGGGTTCCCACTCCATTGGGAGGGCGTACCTTTTAAAGGGGAGCACGGAGCGATGTGCGGCTGAAGCGCTGACTGCGAGGGGCAGCTGGCCCAAACCACCATGCACAATAAAGATGACTTGTTCAACGAGAACCCCATGGTGTGAGTCTGAAATTACTCTGCAGGGGCCATCACCACCAAGAAGGAGTTCCTCATCAGGACCATCTCCTTGCGGACGCATAGATCCTGATGAGGTGGAGGCGCTGCACATGATATAGGTAGGACTCGCACCCACTACCTCAGCTGCCTGTCTGGCGTGACATCCCCGAATACCATCATGCAGGAGACTCAGGAGTCCTGTTGTCTACAGGTGCACCACCAGACACGAACATGTAATGAGGGCTGGATAGACCACAGGGGCCAATCTGAGATTGGGTGGGTCAGACCAGAGGGAATACCCGTTACATATATATATACACACACACACACACACACACACACACACACACATTGTATATTCCATGTACAAAACACACTGGTCCTCTAACATGCTACCAGTCCCTCAGCCTACTGTACAATGAATCCCTTGATATAAATAGCATCCAGGAATTTAAGGTGAAATGTTGTTCCTTAACTAGCCTCCTGGAGAAAAGGGTACATTGGGACTGTGGAGATACCTTTAGAAAGTACAATCCTTACCATTTCTGGTACTCTTGTCAATCCATTCCTAACACCTCAGCAGCCAGAATTTCACTCCCGGAAATGTGCGAATGTTTTCACATTTGCTTCACAAAATGTTTGCGTGCTTTTCTCAAATGTCTTAAAACTGTAGACCAAGCAATAGCCTACATGTGTTTTTTTTTTAAAAAATTCAGTTCTGTACTATGAGAAAATTCTTGTAGCCTACTGTATAAGAAAACAAAGTCACATCCCCTTCCTCTTCTAAAACAGGCTCTGTTACATCCCTTTTTGAGCCCTGCCCTCTCTCTAGCAGTGCATAAATTTTATCTAGTGAGTTCCTGGTCACATGACCTTCCTCACAGAACTTTGCATCTTTGGTCCTCTTCTGCTGAAATAACAGCAATTTAGTGATCCCCTGAGCTGAATCTTCACCGATCGATCACAGGGGAACGGATCGACCAGCAACTTAACGAATTACTTATTATTGTCTGGATTGTATTCATGCACATACAGTATTAAAGGGGCACATTTTTAAAGAAACTGCAGCTTGGACTGCTGCTTTAAATGTACAATGCTAAGAATTTTGAAAATGGTATCAAAGTTGTGACAGAATTTAGACAGAATGTTGCCACTTTTTGAAAGAATTGAGTGAAAATGACCGTATATAAAAGGTCACATGACCTTGCACATTGACATTTAATGCTTGGCAAAACGTTATTACAAAGCTTGTCACTTTCCAGGAAATGTTCACAAAAAACAAATAGGCAAATAGAATCTGGTTCGAGAACTTCTCTCTCTACTCCCAGGACTAACAGGTATGCTACACTTCCTTTAATTAATCAGTGTTTCAACAGATATGATAATGCATGCAATGAGAATATGACTGTGTCCTTTCAGTGTGTCATGTACATATGAGGCATATTTGTGGTAGCACTTTTATGGAATTTCTATTAAAGTGCTTCATATATAAATGTCAATGCTAAAGTGATTAATTTAGTGCTTATCTGACTACCTACAACGTCAAATATATGGATACATATATACTGTATGCATATATAATGGATTTTGCATTTTTATACCATTAAACACTGCACATATTGTTTTTTTTTTTTTTGTCGTAAAGCAACACTGTAAGGTATTGTTTCAGTAAGACATAATTTAGTGCTTTTCTGTATTGCTGGATATTACAGCACAATAGGTAAGAACAGGCAGATGATTGTGTGAATACACAGTCTTTTCTACTTTGTAAAATCCAACTCAATAAATGGTTAGGCACAGAAACCTGATCAGTTAAAAAAAATGCCTGTGCTTTAATAGAAAAGCTTTAGAGAACGCCCACTTAATAATCACCTGCAGAATTCAGCTAGAGAAAGTAACACTACTCCTGCCCAACAATAAATGTTAGAAGTCCTACAATGATAACGTTTCCTTTTATTCTTAGATGTTTTCCATTGCCAGCAATGTATAGTTTTTTATTACGTGTAAATCATCTAAACAATGAGCATAAAGGAGCTTTATATTTTTATGAGACAGCTATTTATAGGCTGGAATCACACCTGTTTGAATGCCAAAGCACTAGTTTTGTTTTGTTTTGTTTGTGGTATAAAGATATAATAGATGATTGGGAATAGCAGTGCAGAATATCTCCAGGCAACTTGTACAACAGCTTCACCAAACACACTACGTGAGTTTCATTGTATGATTATTTTGTTTGTTTACTCTAAATATTGCCAAGACAGGATTAGTTTAAAACAAATCACTGTATCATTAGAAATCTACTGTAAGTTGTGTACAAAACAGGGTTTAACTGTAACCACGATAAAAATGAGATGGTTCAATCATATATCATATTTACTCAGTGACTCTGAGTTGGAAGGCACCTTACAGCCAATTGAAGTGAATAAGCTGTAATGTGCTTTACAGGTTAGCATCGCTTAGTAAATATAGCCTTAAATGCTTTCTTGTGATTATTAGGCAATGTTTATTTTTTTACTCACTTTACCATTTTTTCCCAAGAAAAGTGCTGGAAATAAGAAGGTGAAATGCATACCTTTATTAAAAATAATTTGTAAAAACAGTAAGTTGATAGTTGGCCATATTTACACTTTTACCAATAATGTGAGTGGGACCCGGTGTTCCGGATGTATTGTAGTGCCGACGATTATTCTAAAACAAACCTGGGGCAATCTCCAAAAAGACCCAGGTACATGCTGGGTACATGCTGGGTATATGCTGGGTACATGCTGGGTACATGCTGGGTACATGCTGGGTACATGCTGCAACATTTCACACATTTCTGCAGACAGACTAATGGCCCATCGGATTAACAGCGGGGGTCCCTGGCAGTCCCATTCAAACTGAATGGGACTGCCAGGAACCCCTGCTGTGTTAATCCGATGGGCCATTAGCCTCTGCAGAAATATCACAGAAACGTACCCAGCATGTAAACTGGCTAGTTAAAGGCATGTTTTAGAATACTCGTTGACTCGTCTTTAGCGTGACGTAAGTGACGACAATAGCGCACCAAAAAAGCAAATCCATGCATACTGAATTGGCAGGCCACAACGAAATACACCAAATCTGGCACACACGTCAACAAACCTTCACAGTATCCATGGGGCGCCAATTTAACAAATGTCCGCCCATACTAAACCAAGCCCCCTTGTGACGCTGAGTCCTGCTCACTTTATTCCTAAGAGTAGAATTTGTAGCTATTATTCATTGTCTTCCACACTTTGAGGAAGGTCCGTGTTGGACGGAAACATTAGTCTATATAGTAAATTTAAAATAAATTAATTAAATAGTGAATATATTCATTTATATTAATGTGCACAGCTTCAACTGTTCTTGTATCTATTATATCTGGTGTTTTGGGGATTCACTATTTAGCTGGAAGCACTGGACTCTGGAATGATGTAAAAAAAATTGTATTTTTTTCTTTTTTGTTGTGCTCAGTCATATTATTGTATTCAAATCAATGCTAAGCCATAAAATGCCACACTCCAGCAAGGCAACTTTCAGCCTAAAAACTTGAATGGGCCATGAAGTGATACCATCAGGCATCTTTTGGCATAGTACCACTTCGTAAACCAAAGCAGTGGTCCTCATGTTAAGTCCTCACGGGCCAACACCAGACCAGGTATTTAGGATTTCTCTGACACATACTTAACATATTATCCCAGTCTTAATCTGGCCTTTTTAGTTGCCCTTGAGTGAATTTGAGCACCACTGATCCAAAGTGTTTTACTTTTTAATCTCTTCAAATGCCTTACATAGTCAAGTGAGATGGGAAAACCACAGTGTTAAAAATGTAATTAACAAAGTAATAACATGGCCAGGAAGTGCTCTGTGTACATATAAACAGGATTCTTTGGCATTATTTACTACCACTAAATAGAAAAAGAAAGTCGCCCGTAAATAAAACTGGGTCAAGTTGACAGCTGGGAATGAGCTATTGACAAGTGTTGGGTCATGTGCAGTGATATGGGAATGCCACCACTGACATCTTATTGTTAAACAATAATTTAAAATACAACCTTCAGCAGCAACAACCAAAGAGAAAATGTTTAAAGCACATTTGTGTGATGTTAACATGCCATTTTTTTAAACTTGGTTTGTAGATAGGCAAACACTGTAAAGTGACATTTTTGACCTTTTTTGCATTTGCTTTGTGTTTGCTTTTGTGAAACTCTATCAACTGATGTGATGGAGATATTTCAGTAATAAAGCTTCTTTAAGAGAAACTGAGAGGGACAGAAAGGGTAGGAAACATGGATCAGCAGCACTGATAATAAAAGAATGTTTGTTTCTTCGCTATTTGAACATGCCCCCTATAGGTTATTCCTGCCGTGTTACACAGCTTTTCAGCACAGCCTGGGTTAAAAACTTGCATGCCTAGTAAACCTACACACAGGTAGCTGTTTCAACCTTTTTGGTCTCATCAGTGTGAGAATTATTAAACTGGCCTTGCAATGTGATGCTGGTAGTGATTATATCCAGCCACAAAATTTTGGTGAGTAAAAAAAAATGTTTTCCCACTTTTTACTTCTTATTCATTTTAACATAGATGCCTATGAGCCTAATTATGCCTGCAATATTATGCATTGATTATACTGGAGGCGCACGGCGTCGTCTCGTGCATGCCTTTCGCTTGAACAATCTGTGCACTTTAGATAGAGGCGATGGGGAGGCATGGCGGAGGCTTGGCCATGACATCACAAGACTGTTCGCCCTCATTGGCTAAACCACTCACATGACGCGGCTGTGACGGGGCCGTCACAGCAGAAAAACAAAATGATTTGTAGGCTCAAAATTCTGCTGCACTGTCGCTCTTCATCGCTCGTGTGGTTGCGCGCACTATGGGTGGCCTCATAGCGGTGCTGTCAGTTGCTTGCAATGTGCACGCCATCACGCTCACTATAATCACAGACTTACACCGCTTTTTCATCTCATCTCAGCATAGCTTGTTCATTAAACATGGTATTTTCAGCACAGCTTGACACTTTTTGTTGCAGGAAACGGAGTAAGTATTGCTATTGCTGGCCAAATATATAAAAAATTGTAGTTGGCAAAGTTAATATTGTTTTTAGCAAGATGTATTTCACATGATAAAAGCAGGCTGTAGTAAATTGAAATTTGTAAGTAAGTGAATTAAAATATATATTGTGGTGTCTATGAGGTAGACCCTCAGAAAGCCGCTCATTTTTACCTAATAACATAACAATTATGAAATAGAGAGCAGACGTTACTTTCCATCTTATTAATGAGTATTCTCAAAACTAATGAGATGCAAATATAATGTCTGCTTGTCAACGTAGTAGCACTATTAGCTTTGCTATTCATGTCTCACTGCACATGCGCTTTGGTCAAACTTTACGGTGCATTATTAAGGCAGTGCTATTAATGGGTATTTCATGTGCATTACCAAAAGCTAAATCTTGTTATAATATTGAGAAATGTATCAATAATTATTAAAAATATGAATTAATATATTAGCAAATTGGACTCTGTAAAAATATTTGCACCTGGATTGAAAACTGGTTGAAGGATAGACAACAGAGAGTTGTCATAAATGGAACTTTTTCATGTTGGGCTAACGTTGTGAGTGAAGTACATCAAGAACCGGTACTGGTACCACAGCTTTTCAACTTGTTTACTAATGACCTTGGGGCTGACATACTGCTGCGGCAGACTTTATTCTTACTAATCACCGGCTTGTACCTGGCATGTTCCTGGAATGCCACACTGTTCACCCGGAGCATGCCGGGCTCCTTTAGACCTTCCCAGCCAGGCGCATGCCCGGCTGACGCGCGGTTGATGTGTTAATTGATAATGGTTTAGGATTTACTAGGCTGCAATGCTTCGCGTGTCTGCCACATGGCATAAATTCATGAATTGTAATGCAGTATATATATGTATCTGTATATATATATATATACTGTATAACAACAACCCCTATAACCCCTAACATACAGTACTGTACACATACAGTACTGTATATGAACTTCAATGATACTGTAGGCCGGAGGGGGCGAGATGTGTTTGCAGCAGAGAGAAAAACGCTGCTCTCTCTGCGCAAACAACTTTCCTTTTCTATTGAGTGTGAGATGCTCAGAATTCTCAAAAGTTTTATGATATCTCACAGAATGTGAGTTTTTTACTTATAGTTATTTTTATTACCAATTTTAATAAACTGTGTTACACTATTTGCACTTTATCTCTCTTCCTGCATGTGAATCTATGCTTGAGATTACAACTGCTGTGGATGCCCAGCTGTTCCAGATCCATCACATAATTGTTCCAGATCCCAGAGTGGATACAAGGCTTGATTTTATCCTATACGCTGTGAGTGCATATTATACCTTCTGGCGGTTTATTTTGTCTGAACATACTACCCTATGTTTGTTTTTCTTGTCTCCAATTGCGCCTAGGTCATTCTCTTTGCATATATATATATATATATATATATATATATATATATATATATATATATATATATATATATATATATACACACAGTATATACACACACATGATGAACCAATATACAAATAAATGTAGAAGGGTTATCAAAACCATACTGTCCTACAAATAACACTTCTCCATAGAGACACACTACATTACAATGAATTTCCTTTTATAATCCTAACTGATCTTACAATCTAAATCATCAAATGACAAAGAAAAACCTCACATTCCAATCCATACATTGCATTTACATTGTATTTATGATGCATAAAATCTATGCACCATATACATTCTGCAAATGAATGTGAACAATATCATTGCAAGCAAAATACAGATAACTCCAAACAAGTCAACTATTTTAACCAATCAAGTAAACAAAAATCAATATATACTGTAAGTACCAACCAGAAAACACAATTTAAAACCAAAGCTAACCCTTACAATACCAAGGATTACATCTATCTAATTGTAAAAAAACATTATACATTATACACACATTGAAGCATTGCAATAAACAACATACAGTATAGTACATCCCCTGTATCTCCCTGCCTTGAGTGTAATCTGTGTAAAGCCCCCTCCCCCCTAATGTTTCTGTTAAATCTCTCTGCCTTCAGTGTAATCTGTTTAAAACCTCCTCCCCCCTAATGTTTCTGTTAAATCTCTCTGCCTTCAGTGTAATCTGTTTAAAGCCCCCTCACCCCTAATGTTTCTGTTAAATCTCTCTGCCTGTGTTGCTGTGAGTGCAGTGTATGTAAATGTGGGGAGGGGGAGGGGGTTATAACCCCACCTCCTTGACTGTGATCTGTATAAAGCCCCCTCCCCCTAATGTTTCTGTTAAATCTCCCTGCCTGTATTGCTGTGAGTGCAGTGTATGTAAATGTGGGGAGTGGGGGAGGGGGGACCCGATGTGCATACTGTGAGGTCTAACCACCCTCACCCCCTACCCCCATACCGTTACCCCCCCCCCCCATCCTGGCCATGGCCCCTCCGCTTCTGCAAAACAGACACAAAAATTAAAACATCCAAAGTAATGTCCCCTAACCCCTTAATCACCCTAGCGGTTATTAACCGCTACAGTCATTAAGGGGTTAACCCACCCTCACCCACCACTCGGGATGCCTACATACCCTCCCACACTAACCCCCACCCCCCCATGAGGCCTAACCACCTCACCCAGTACCCACAAGGGAGGCCTACCCACATACCGTTGGGGAAACACCCCCCCCCACCCCCAGTACCCACAATAAAAACAACAGTGACCCACAATAAACATAATTCTATTTATTAAATACATTACCCACCCCATGTGCCCCCCCATAAATACATGATTTATTATTTTACAAACAGGGTTCATAATGCAGCCCCATGCGATTCCCCGGTGGGCTGGCGTGGCACCAGGACAGACCTACAGGGTACCAGCAGCCCTTTTCAAACAGGTTCTGGAGGCCTGCTGGTGGATCCCGCCAGCACCATATATATGTATAGGGATTGTTATTATATATATATATATACTGCATATATATATACAGTATATATACTGTATATATATACATATATTTATTTATATTCATGTATTTATTTAGATTTATTTATTAATTGTGGGGCTGCTGTGCGTGAATTTTTTTTATTGTGGGTAGCGGGGGTGGGTGAAGGGGGTGTTTGGCCCATGGTGTGAGTTTAGGACTTGCGGGGGGGTTGCGGGTGCACTTAACCCCTTCACGATCGTAGCAGTTAATACCGCTACAGTCGTGAAGGGGTTAAGTGCACCCGCTACCCCCCCGCAAGCCCTAAACAACCACCGATGGGGCTAAAACCCCCTTCACCCACCCCCACTACCCACAATAAAAAAAATTCACACGCAGCAGCACAATTAATAAATAAATCTAAATAAATAAATGAATAGAAATAAATACATTTAAAATACATTTTTATTCTTAGTATAGATGTGCAGGGGGTCTCCGGAGCTGAACCGCTGTGGTTTTAGGTCTGGGGACCCCCTGCTTCCCGAGATACAGGCCCCTCTAGGGGGTGCCGGTATCCCTCTGCTTGGTTTACAGGCCGCGGTCACGTGATCGGGACCTTTAAATGCAGAGGGATACCGGCACACCATAAAGGGGCCTGTATCTCGGGGAGCAGGGGGGTCCAGGACCTGAAACCAATGCGCTTCAGCTCCGGAGACCCCCTGCACATCTACAATATGAATAAAAATGTATTTTTAATAATTTTTAATGTGCCGATGTTTGCGCAGAGAGAGCAGCGGATCTCTCTCTGCTGCAAACACATCTCGCCAGGGGACGGCCTATAGTATCATTGATGTGCATATACAGTACTGTATGTGTATGTTAGGGGTTATAGGGGTGGTTGTTATACAGTATATACTGTATATATACAGTATATACTGCATTACAATTCATGAATTTCTCGGCTTCAAAGACAACAGCTCGCAAATGCCTCCATGCGTTTTTACACGGCATTGCAGTATTGCAGCCAGCGGGAATAAAATGCTTAAATCACGGGCACGATATAACGCTATATACCCCGGGAGAAAACGACACAAAACCGCAGATAACCGGGATACTCCGAAATTCGCGGAGCTAGCCAAGTAAGAATAAAGTTGGTCAGTAGTGTACGGTACTGTAGTGAGCAAAGTCTCCATCTTTGCTGATGACACAAAGTATGGTAGTAAAATCAGAGCAGGATGTAATTTCTCTCCAGAAGGACTTGGATTGACTGGAAACTTGGGCAGGTAAATGACAGATAAGGTTTAATATAGCTAAATGTAAGATTATGCATTTGGAAAACAAGAATAAACAGGCAATTTACAAATTAAATGGGGATACATTAGGAAAATCATTGATGGAGAAGGATTTAGGAGTGCTTGTAGACAGCAGGCTAAGCAATAGTGCCAAAAGTCATGCAGTAGCTGTAAAGGCAAACACGATCTTATCTTGCATTAAATGGGCAATGGATGGAAGGGAAATAAACATAATTATGCCCCTTTATAAAGCATTAGTAAGACCACACCTTGAATATGGAGTACAATTTTGGGCACCACTCTATAGAAAATAAATTATGGAACTAGGAAAGTGCAGAGAAGAGCCCCAAATTAATAAAGTGGATGGATAACCTGATTTATGAAGCGAGGTTAGCTAAATTAGATTTGTTTACATTAGAAAAGAGGCAACTAAGAGAAGATATGATAACTATATACAAATAGGTTCGGGGACAATACAAGGAGCTTTCATAGAACTATTCAATCCAAGGGCAGTACAAACAACACAGGGTCATCCCTTATGGTTGGAGGAAAGGAGATTTCACCCGCAATAAAGTAAAGGGGTCTTTACAGCAAGGGCAGTTAACACGTGGAATTAATTAACCTTGGAGACTATGAGGGCAGATACAATATATATATTCAAAAAAATGATGGACATCTTTAAAAAAAAGGAAAGGTATACAGAGAAATACCAAATAAGTAAAGATGGAAAGGATGTTGATTCAGGGAGTAATCTGATTGCCAATATTTGGAGTCAGTAAGGAATTTATTTTTCCCCTTTTGAGATATCATTGGATGATATTTCACTGGGGGGTTTTGTTTGCCTTACTCTGGATCATTATACGGTAAGTACAAATATAGGATAAAGTATCTGTCGTCTCAATTTAGCATAGGAAATATGTATTTTTTCAACCTCATCTGCTATCTAACTATGTAACTATGTAACTATGTAACATATAATATACGACATCCTCCATTTATTTTAATTGTACATTAATACACATGAAATATTGATTTATATTGTTAAGGTATTGTGATGCTCACACCACGTTACAGTCTCTTTTAGTCCCAATTTAAGGGAGGAAACACTGTATTTCTCTATATGGGATTTATTTACAGGGATTAAATCATACACCAACAGGCCCACCATCCCTTTAAGTCAAAACAAAACATAAAAAGAACACCTATTCCCTCCAGGGAAAATAACTCAAAGTTGAGCAACAGAGGAAAGGCAGTATTTTTCCAATGTTACAGAGGAAAAAACAACAGATTTTGGCTACATTGTGAATGTGAGGGAGTAGTCAAATGTGACAACAGCGTTCTTGTGATACTGGGTGTATGATAGTACTGCCAACAGTAATGTAGAAGGGGCAGTAAGGCCAGGCTTGGGAGGAAGTATGAGGAGCCCCATCTTTGACATGTTAAGTTTGAGTCGGCTGAGGCTCATCCAGGATTATATAGCAGAGACTTTGATCTTTACAGGAGGTGTAAGGTCAAGGGTTTAAAGGTAAATGTGTCATCAGCATAGAGGTGACATTTGAACCCGAGATATGATAAGCATGGATCATATGATCCATAATATATATCTTTGCATGACACATGTGACTTTTTGTAATGAAAGGGTTATGCACTATACTCATTAAATAGCTTTTAGGCTATTCCAGTAAATTACTCACTGATAATCAGGGTTTGAATGTAAGTAATGCCAGCCTTTGGAAGGTGCTAAATATTGTAGTGTCATTATAGTTATTATGTTATTAGTAACGGAGTCCTGAGGATCTCCATTGTTAGGTAAACTACACATTACATATGATTTCCATATGAGAAATATGCAGCAGAGAATGTAGATGCCCACTCGACCTACAGTAGGTAATAACATAGGGGGTAGGTATGGGGTAGGTGCACTAAGGGAAAATGAAATAGAATAAAAGGAAGAGGTCCTGTCGACAGATGCTCTCCTTAAAAGGGGAGATGTCAGGATAGCGCCAATAGCATGCACTCATACACCTCAGTAATAACAGTTGTGTGGTGAATGATATACAGGCTGGATTGCAGGTAGTGCCCAGTAGTTGATGTCATAACACCTAGTGTAGTACATTCTAGTGTACTAGCTGAGTTAGAAGATGGTCCATATACAGTCAGGTATTGTACTGCTGGCCCTAGTCCACTTGAGACCATGAAAGAGTCCCCAACAGTAAAGGTTTAACATGGGAACTATGGTTTAAAATACTATCTATTATAACAAAACTGATAAAAAGAATGAGGACACATTGCTTAAAAAAACATTGAGAAAACAATACATATTACTATATAAGACCAGTCACTAGGTATTCAATGGCTAGTCTGCCACAGGATAAAGATCATAGACACTGTCACATCCTGGGAATGGGTAGACCTGTGAAAGCCTGCCAGTGGTCGAGGTATGGCTGGGAATAACTGTAATATGGTCTATAGTGATAACGTCACAGCCTTCCTGGCAAGTAATACAGAAGGGGGCATAAAGTGCACTTATGTAGTACAGATACCTTAGGTATACTGCATATTCAGGGATACTGATATGCCCTATATATACATCCCTGTTAGAGAGTTAGCATCTCACAGGTGCACTCTCCTATGGGAATAAAGGAGGAGTGGCGGTGGCTAGCTGCACAATCACAGATGCTACCAGGGTTGAGGGGGTTAATATTCTCAAAGGGTGGTAAAGTACCCCTTTAGTATTGCTTCTGAGTTTGTAAATGTACCCCTGCCTATGAGTAAGCCTAAGTCTGTTAAAATATATAGTTTCTTATTTTTAAGGAAAATTGCGGAACATCCTAGTGCTAAGCACCTTTGGGGATATGTGTTACAGATATGAATTGGTTAAAAATAGATAACGTCACACTAAAAATGTAACAACCTTCTCAGAATCTACTCCTATGTATGTATCAAGGCAAAGTTGAGCAACATCTGACAACAATGTATGAATCCCTTTAAAGCAGCACTAACATAATTTGTAGGTAAATATGCATGCATGAACAAAATAGCTGATCTAACAGGTACAAAATATTGCTGCCTATTGTGTAAAAGTATAGCATCATAGAGTGTCACTAGAAGCAATGTTGGCGTGAAAGTGACACACAGAAGAGAAACTATAGTAGTTCATGCGTTTTGGTGCCCCAATGTATAAAACAGATTGGTGTGTGTTTTGTGGCACGTGTGGCAACTTTTTGTTTGGTTAGCTTAGAGGTGATCATATGCAAATTATATTTGTAAAAAAAAACATGCATGCGTGCAACACCATTGTGCCCCAGAAATGCAGCACAATTGTCCGTCAAGTTTTTCTTGGCATCAAAGAAAAATTCAAGTTGATACAAGCAATTCTTTATGCATTCATATATATGTATATGAACTTGATACACACCAAACAAATACTAAGAAAACATGTGCTGAATGAAAGAACATAAATAAGAACATATCTATAACGCTAATGGGTTTTAGGTGAGATTTTTAGATACAATTTACTCTTTCAAATTTGTTCTCAGAAATCAATTCTTTACACATAGCCCCTGTTGTAGGCTCCTGCTTATCTCAACATACATGACTTTCTAGTATCTGGCATGTATCATGAGACAGGGAGGACACCACGCTATAAAAAAATTAGGACAATGTTTCATAATATTTAGATAGGGCAAATACTATCTTCAAATTGTTAACACAAATCAGGAGTTAGGTTATTGCATGGAATTAACCTAATGACCTTCAAAAGACACATGTGTCAGAATTTTAAGGAGATAGTAACATGAGCATTCAACGGGTATAGTACATTTAGACATTCCTTCATTTAGGATTAAATGGATTATCCATTTTAATCTCAAATCTAGTAGCACAGTACTGCTTGAAAATGAATGCTGTGTTAAAACCTTCTCAGTATAGAATTACATTTAAAGCTTTAGTTAAACCAAGGTACTTTGCATCTGCATTCAGTGCTACAGAACGGTATGAATCATGTCTTTATTTCTTTTTCAAAACATTTTACATGCCATATTTTGAATTGTTTACATCTTCTTTTTTTTTTTACTTGGCTAGGATTGGTTTGTGAAACTTTGACATTTCATATGTGAGTATTTTGCATTAAGATCAGATACCATTCAAAACCTAAAAGGGGATTATCCGAAGGTATTCAAACTCCTGCTGTGAACAAAGACTATGAAATTCAAAGATGAAGGAGTTAAATGGTGTTTGTTAATTTGTAACTTACTATGAAGGCATGCCACTGAGAGAGATGGAAATAAGTGCTTGAAGGCGCTCCGAAAGCTCTCCCTTTCAGTGTTTGTTCAGAGCTAATCCTTAAGAAAATCTACTGACAGAATTCAGTCAAAAGACAAATTACATGGCTATTGAGTAGCTTAGGTTTCCAGATGGTCAATCCACAGTTATAGTTCATTGGCTATTAAACATCTACTAACACTGGGAACACAAAACATTCAATGGGTATTAAGTCACTCAAATAAAACAGCACAATGAGTAAGACCCCTGGCCAATCATGTTATTTGAAAACCATAAAAGTGCTGTAAAAAGCTATTAATGGATCATATTCACCTATTATGAGTTTCACATTTGAAGGATGGTTTGTTCCAATGAAAACTCTTTTTAACTCACGTTGAGCTTGTTTCGTAACTCCCTAAAACATGACTGCAGGAGTAAAATGCAGCAACATAGGCAAAAGTATATATTACATTTTTTAAAAGCAATTTAAGAAGTTAATTTGGACAAGCACAGAATGGGATTGTTTTGGCAATGCTTATCCTTTCATATGATTATATATACAAGTTTGCATTAATACAGAAATTAGAGTAAACATTTCAGATAATTTGGGAATGGTAGCACCATACCTTCCTACCTACCTACCTACCCATTAGTTACTACGAATTTCAGAAATATCTGAAATGTCACAGCATGTACCATGTTAAAAGTCCAGTTTTTATATCTAAAAGACTACTTCTTGCAACTATTGTGTGGAAGAATAGCACAGTTCATAGCCCACTGCATTAGATTGTGTGTAGAATTCCACTTTCAGAACTCACAATGTATAGCCAGAAACAACAAGAGGGAAGAGCCCTCTTGTTCTCAAGTGCTGACTTCCCCTTAAGTAATTGTCTTATAATAAAAAGATATATGGTTATCTGTTTAAATTACAAAATGTCAGACTTATGAAGAACAGACCAAGATTTTGAGTTATTTGAATTACTGAGTTCATCCATGGTCCCGTGAAGACCGGTGATCCCCTATATTCAGAGCTGTTGGAGTCAGCTATCCAGACACCAGAAGATTAAAATTTACTGTATTTATTTATTTATAAAAATGTTTAACCAGGAAGTAATACATTGAGAGTTACCTCTCGTTTCCAAGTATGTCCTGGATATGTAGGGTCTGTGTTTGCTCCAGCAGCCAATTGAAAGCTGCAACGTTTTTGCAGATATTTTTTGTTTTTTGTGTGTAAAGCCATACTCTAAAAATACACAAATAACTCAGGAAGTGAGGGGTGGGGGTCTGCATGGATGTCAGGGACCACAGACATGGTAAAAAAAAATCTACCATTGTTGATGGGCTGCATTTCATACTTTTCGTCTGCAATATTTTCCCCATATGAAATGTTAATACCGCTACCAAGCATCTAAAGATTTTAAAACAGTAGTAAGAACATCCCTACTACTTCTAGATTAAAGTAGATAGCATTAGATATTATAACAGTGTTACGGACACTTGCTGTGCTCTGACTCCTGTATGAATGTATCCCTGTATAGTAATTTTAAAGTGTTTTACATATTTGCAATTGTTTTTCTTCTTGCTCACACTGTTAATTTTGCTCTTTTGGCCATGAGAGTTATCCTTTGTCTTCCTACATAATGTTGACAATAAATAATGTTTGTAGGGTAATGCTATAAACCACCAAATATCTGTGAGATTGAGGAAGCTAAAATACTTTTGCAAATGGAGAAGGCATCAAAACAAGGTCATGTTTGCATAATGGATGATTTTAATTATCAAACATAGACTGGGGCGATGCGATTAGAAATACAACAAAAGAAAACAGGTTTTTGAGGGTGCGTAAAGACAATTGTATGTCCCAAATTATTGAGGATTCAACCAATAGAGGGGCAATACTGGATTTGGTAATATCAAACAATGTAGAAGTAATAGTAAATATTCAAGTGCTGGAACATTTGGGTAACAGCGATCATATCACGGTATCATTTGAAATAAATTATCAAAAAACAGATTATTGGGTTCAACAAAGACGTTAAACTTTAGAAAGGCAGATTTTAATAAACTGAAGACTAATCTACAAGTAATACATTGGGGTGATGTTTTTGCAGGGAAAAATGTAGAAGATAAATGGGCAGTCTTTAAAACATTGTTAGAGAAGCACACTCATCGGTGTATGCCCTTTGGTAATAAGTATAAAAAAAATAAGTCAAAACCAATGTGGCTAAATAAACAGATAAGGGAGGAAATAGAAAAGAAGAGGCAGCTGTTTAGATATTTGAAGTCAGAAGGGACGCAGGCATCATATCAGAATTATAAGGAATGTACAAAAATTGCAAAGGGGCAATCAAATTAGAAAAAATGGAGAATGAATAAAGGATTGCAATAGAAAGTAAGACCAACCCTTAAAAGTTCTTCAAGTACCTTAATAACAAAAAATTAGAAAAGAAAATATAGGACCCTTTCAGTGTGAGATGGTCAGGCAGATTTTTTTAGATAAGGAAAAAGCAGAGGTATAGTGGCGGCCGCCCTGAGTCTAAAGCGGCCGCCACCGCGGGTAATTTTCAAACGCGTTAAGACGCAGGCTTTTTTTTTCTCTCCAGCGCCGCAGGCGCTTCTATTGTTCAGCGCCATTAGGCGCTTATTGGAGAACCGGCCGCGCGCAACCGTGAGATGCGGCTGGCGCGCGGCCAATTCCGGCACCAAAATTGAAATGGCCGGGACAAATGCGGGCAAGCTTTAGATTAAGCTTGGCCGCAGCAGTATTAAACAATTTATTTGCCTCTGTGTTTACCAGGGAAGAATCAATTAAAATAGTAGTGCCGCAGGAGAAAGCCACAATCTTTACATTAATGAATAATTGGTTAACTGAGGAAGAAGTTCATATGCGCTTAAAAAAATGTAAGTAAATAAGGCACCTGGCCCCGATGGCATACATCCAAGAGTTCTCAAGGAGTTAAGTTCAGTAATAGCCAAACCATTACATTTAATATTCAAGGACTCAATTTCCACAGGCTCAGTACCACAAGATTGGCATAAAGCAGATGTGGTGCCTATATTTAAACGGGGAGCTAGATCACAACCGGGGAATTACAGACCTGTAAACCTGACTTCAATAGTGGGGAAACTACTTGAAGGTCTAATACGGGATAATATTCAGGAATACCTAATTGAAAACAAAATGATTAGTAATAGTCAGCATGGATTTATGAAGGATAGGTCATGCCAAACTTACCTTATTTGTTTCTTTGAAGAGGTAAGTAGGAATTTAGACCAGAGTAATGCAGTTGATGATGTCTACTTAGATTTTACAAAGGCTTTTGATACAGTTCCACACAACAGGATGGTGTAAAAAATTAAGCAAATTGGACTCAGTAAAAATATATGCATCTGGTTTGAAAACTGGTTGAAGGATAGAATACAGAGGGTTGTCATAAATGGAACTTTTTCAGGTTGGGCTAGGGTTCATGAATGGAGTACTTCAGAGATCGGTACTGGGACCCCTGCTTTTTATTTTATTTTATTTATTCCATATACTGTAAGTACGGATATAGGATAAAGTTTCTGTTGTCTAAATTTAGCATAGGTTGAACTTGATGGATGCATATCTTTTTTAAACCTGATCTACTATGTAACTATGTAACTATAATTTACTTACTGTAACTCATAATGAGATGTATTCACATAAGTGTTAATATGCAAAATATGCAATTAAACTGTTTTCATGACTAAAGTTATCTGTTTGATGGCCTTGTATAAGGAAATAAAGGAGTATATTTTATATGGACTCTCTATTGTGTTTATTTTTTAATTTATTTTAAATGAAAGACACTCCAGGTGAATATTTGTGATTATTTATACCTTTCACTAACATTTTTACAAGCAGTGAAAATCCAATATTTGCAAGTTATGGCCATCTCTATCTATGATCAAATTCTTCATAGCCCTTTACCAGCAGGAGATGCTCAGAAACCATTCTACTGTTACCAAACAAGAGGTAGATCATTTACAACCGAAATTCTGTAATTTGCTTAGGATCTCTCATATGTAACAAGAATAGCCATACCCAAGGTTAGACACCTATTTAAAAGGCTACCTACCTGCCCAGTTACCTACATTTTCCTAGTAATTACTTATGCTGCCTTACAAAAGAGATTACAAGAAATTATATTTGAATTTCCTTTCTCCCTCATGTGTAGGTGTTGCTCTTTAAAGTGTCGTCCAGTAGTTATTTAAATAAATAATAATAATCTTGCTCTCAATGCATATGTAAGGGGGTCACCCCCGGTTCCCCTGACCTTCCTTTGCCCCCTGCCTTACCCCTGTGGCAGTGGGGGAAGGGGACGGCGACTTCTCCCAGCGGGCACCGCCCTCTTGGTTGTGGCGCGAGCTTCGCCCATGCGCAGTAAAGATCGCGCACGCGGTCCCCATAGAAAAGAGCTGTACCAAGAACTACAATACCCAGCAGCCTCTGGGGACTGCACTTTCACCCTTGTCAGAGGCAGCATTGAAGCCAATAGAGCTGGCAGATTCTCATGCTGCAGAGTTGCAACAATGTTGTATGCAGACAGGGTTTTTGTCAGTTGGAGCTGGCAGCAGAAGGGGAAGGAAGGGTGTAGGGAGTGAGTGCAGCTCCTGCACCAAGTAAGGTCCCCCATATCCCAGGTAGGCCCCAACTCCCCACCAGGTTAGTGGGTAATTGATAAGGGACGGCCCCAGTTAGGGACTCTGCCCTTAGTGTGTGAGTGCTGTCTTGTCAGAGTCACGGCTGTCAGTGCTGTGAGGTCTGACAGGCAGGCACAGTGTTGTGCAGCACGTTTGCTGTACGTACCAAGTAGGTGGCAGTGCGTTACTGCAAGTACTAGGTACTAGGTAGTTAGAGTTAGGACCGGGAAGAGCTAGGGGGACGGGATAGGCCAGTTAACCCCTTAGGTCCAAGGTAGGTCCTCACTCCCCAGTTTGTGGTGCTACAGGGACAGGCCCTAGGTTAGGGACTTGTCACGTTAGTGCCAGTGATAGATAGGGACACAGCAGACGCTGCGCTTCCTGAAAGGAGACTTGGGTTCAAGTCTGTGCCCAGAAAGAAAGACTATCTTCAGGGTGGGATCGCCCCGGGTGGACCCCAAGCAAGGATTCACCGGACCGGATCAGACGGGATCCCAGAGCGACAGATCCTTTGTGAAGTCACTTGCAGGCCCGAGTGCAGGAGCACTCGGCAGGTACTCTATAAGTGCACCAACAGATCATAACATTCTCTTAACACATAGTGGCAGCGCTGACCACGGGACAAAGGGGTTGGGCTGTGGGCACCGTATGGGGATGTTATAATGGTTTGATGTTATGAGTATGATGTAATAGTTATCCTTTGTTCATTCAGTAAACCTGTTATCCATAATACTGGTGTATGTGGTTTCTGGGTGGGTTCCTATGTTAGGGTCATTCTACATTCCCATAGAATCCTACGTAGGTGGAGGCGCTGAAACCAAGAAACGTTCCAGAGGATTCACCCCAGGCTCTCACTAGCGGAGGCTCAGGCCTCCTGTGAGCCTGACAGGTATACGTACCACACCTGGTAACACCGTATGTTCTTCGCACCCACACCATATCTGCCTACCTCTGGCATCATGAACCTGCTATGTCTTCTAACTTTTTTCTTTCTCCTGGCCTCTTGGAGATGTTACTCCCTCTATCCACTACAAACTCCTCCATCCTGGCCCACACCCAACATCACCATACACCCTGGACTACTCAGAAGCCTTGCACTATCTACTGAATGTTGGTGGAGAACTCTAAAAACCAGCACACCAACCACTGCTCACTCTAATGGAAAACACCACAAATTTACAACTTGCAAACAACTACCCAAATTTCTACTCATACTATTACTCTCTCTAGCAGGTGATATTGAAACTAACCCAGGTCCTCCCATTTCAGCTCTGTCCCATGCCCCTGAGAATTCCACCTTTAAATTCCAAAAATGGCTATCTGTCGCCCATATAAACATCCGGAGCCTGCTGCCCAAACTGGATGAACTAAGGGCATGGTGCCTTATGCATAAACCCAAAGCCATCGTTCTTACAGAAACATGGCTATCCTCTAAAACCCCTGATGCAAATATCGCCATTCAGGGATACTCCATTTTTAGGAGAGATAGGTCAAACAGAGGAGGAGGGGTGTTATTTTATATTGCAGACACCTTACAATTTACACTGTTACATTGCCCACCAAATCCACCCTCTTTTGAAACTCTAGTTGGCAAAATCTGCCTCCCCTTTTCTAAGCCCATTTTGCTTGCTGGCATCTACCGCCCCCCTAAAGCCCCTCTACAATCCTTGACTGATATTACCCAATTTCTTGCCTCCATTTCCTCTCTGAATGAGTAGACTGAGCTGCTAGTTCTAGGGGATTTCAACTTCAATTGGCTTGACCCTAAAAACCACAAAATCCAGATACAACTCAAGTCACTTAACCTATTGCAACTCATTTCCCAACCCACATGAATAAACCTGAAGTCGCATAACCATTCCTTGCTAGACTGGATTCTCTCCTCAAACCCCAGCAGAATCCAATCCGCTGGCATCCTTCCTGATATTTTCAGTGACCATGCAATAGTGTACTGTGTAAGGAAAATTAAACCGCCCCATTCAAGCCCTAAAGTTCTCCTCACTAGAACATTTAAAAACTTTAACCCACAACAGTTTCTGGATGACCTTACCAACTGCCCATGGCACAGAATCGATTTAATTCCCGACCCTGACTCTGCGCTCGACTATTTCCAATCCGAGTTCTTAAAACTCTGCGATACCCATGCTCCACTACGCAAAATAAGGGTACGGGGGGCCCACCTTAAATGGGTTGCACCTGACCTTATAGCACTCTACCAGTTCAGGGATGCCTTGTGGAAAAACTACAAAGTAACTGGCACTACCAAGGATCTCAATCACTACAGATGCCTGCGGAACGTGTGCACAAGGCAAACAAGGTATGCAAAAGCACAATATTACTCTGACAATCTCCACCAAAATACATCAAACCCAGCTAACTTCTGGAAGGTTATCAACAATATATTCCAGGCTCCTAACCATCAACAACCAAGTAATATCACTAAGGGGGATATTACTCTGACAAACCCCACTGACATTGCAAATGCATTCAATGATTACTTTGTGGGGTGTGCCACTAACTTATTAGCGAAACGCAGCACAAACCCCAAAGGAGATTACACAAGCGCTCCTCAAACTAAAACTAAGCAGCCAATGTGGACCCGACTTACTACAATCTAGGTTCCTACGACTTGGTGCCCCAGCCATTGCCAAACCAATTGCGTTCATAGTCAACTCTATCCTGTCTGCAGGCCATATCCCTAAGACCTGGAAAACTGCCAGAGTTGTCCCAATCTTCAAAAGTGGGGACAAAAACACTGTCTCAAACTACAGGCCAATCTCACTTCTCCCAATTCTATCCAAAGTTATGGAAAAATGTGTCCACTCCCAATTAAGCGATTTCTACACCAAGACAAATTTCCCTAGCCAATTCCAGTCTGGGTTTCGTCCCAAACACTCCACCGTAACTACCCTGCTAAAAGTTTGCAATGAAATCCAGTGCGGAATGGAACGGGGACAACTCACTGGTGCAGTATTCCTAGATTTTGCAAAGGCTTTTGACACAGTTGATCATGTTATCCTGCTTAACAAACTCCAGAGCTCTGGAATAGGGAAACATGCTTTAAACTGGTTTCAGTCCTACCTATCAGGAAGATCCCAACATGTGTCCATCTCAGGCTCTAACTCCAACCCCCTGGATATCACCTGTGGTGTCCCGCAAGGCTCTGTTCTGGGGCCCCTACTCTTCTCAGTGTTCATTAATGATCTTCCCACAGCTTGTAAGGAAGCATCAATACACATGTATGCAGATGACACAATCCTGTATGCACACAGCCATAGCCTCTCTGACCTTCAACACATACTTCAATCTGACTTTTTGGAGACTCGAAAACTGGATTTCCCAAAACAAACTGTTTTTAAACACTGACAAGACGGTAACAATGGTATTTGGGACCAAGACTAAATTTGGAAAGCTTCCAGTGACTGAGCTCCTGATTAGAACCAACGCTAAAACCACCCTAACACCTGTCACTAGTTTTAAATACCTGGGCTTATGGTTTGACTCCCACTTAACATTCGGGATGCACATTGATACCCTGACAACCAAGACCTATGCCAAACTAGGGGTACTTTACAGGAGCAAATCCTCCCTAAGTCTCCTGGTCAGAAAGCGTATTGCACAGCAGATGCTAATGCCAATTATTGACTATGGAGACATAGTATATGGCTCGGCTCCTCAAACCCACCTTAGCAAACTTGACACCCTCTACAATTCAATTTGTCGTTTTGTTCTCCAATGCAACTACAACACACATCACTGCAAAATGCTCAAAGAACTAGATTGGTCATCACTAGAGTCTAGGCGCAAAGTTCACCTTTTCTGTCTCTACCTCAAATACTTTCTGGGCAAGCTACCCAGCTACCTGAACAAGCTCCTCACCCCTACCACATGCAGTACCTATCACCTGAGATCAGACTCCAAAAGACTATTCATGGTCCCAAGACTCAACAAAGTATCCGGACGTTCCTCCTTCTCCTTCCGTGCACCCCAAAACTGGAACAACCTACCAGAGACTCTCATATCCACCACCAGCTTAAGTTCTTTCAAATCTAAGGCTGTCTCACACTTTAATCTGGTCTGTAACTGTTTCATACGCTCATAATATATATTTTCTTTAACTGTGCATGCAATGTCTTGTATATAATGTATACCTTGTTCATTTATGTAACTGTATTTGTAACCATGTATTATTTTGTTTTACTCTGTGCCCAGGACATACTTGAAAACGAGAGGTAACTCTCAATGTATTACTTCCTGGTAAAATATTTTTATAAAAAATATCTGCGATTTGGGGGGGGGGGGAATACCGTTACACATATAACCAGGATGAAACTGAAGAAAATGACTTTTATGTGGAATGTGCTGACACCATGCTATTATTGTTTACTGAACACATTCAGCAGAATGTTTTAAGATTAATATTACACCTGTAGCAGATTAGAAAGCAAGATCATAATTGTTGGCTGCCATCCACCTTTGTCCGCGTGTCTGTCCTACAATACAACAATTGAATCTACTTTGAAACCTGGGAATCTTGGAGAGAACAGCAGTGTTAATGTTGGGAAATTGTTTTCAGCTACAACCCTTATTCCCTGTATGCTCATATTCTTTACACCCTTTCTTCCCTTTTGCTATCCTTTGTGAAAAGCATTGTTTGTGCACACATTCAGTGTCCAATTTTCTACTCGAATGAGTCTGAAAAAAACATTGCTTAAGAACTAAATGTTTCCCTGGGGTCTCAATGGGAAAAGCATAAAAAACAAAACTAAAGGGACGGAATAAAAAAGAACGATAGCTTGTTAAGTTGTTGCAATAATCTCATGCTGGGAATAAAGACCCTATGAGTTAGAGAATGAAAATCAGTCCCCAAAACAGACTGTTTCTTTTATTGCACAGGTGGCAGCAAAGAAGTAGAATGTAAAGCATCGGATAACTCATGGAGCTGTTTGTCACATGAATTAAAAGGTGCTAGCAGTAGAAGTACTATTCAGTAGTCTATTTGGCTTTTTTTTCAACAAATGTAACTTAATGTTTATCACCAGTTTCCATATACTTTTTTGAGGGCTTGTACAGTACATTATCTGCAAGTGCTAAACACATATACTGTATGTGGTGAGTTCAAATGTAGACATTTTTCATCAGGACAGCAACTAAAAGAATGTATAGTAAGTAAAGCAGATAGAATACCTTGTTTTAAGTTGCATTAAGAAGCTGCTGGTAATGGTAAAGCAAATGGTTGGTTTAGCAAAAGTATGCACATACTCTACATTTAACACATGACACAATAGTTCACTTTGCTTCTAGACTATCCCTTTCAGTCTTTTTCCTCCAAGATTTCCATTTGTAAATGTGTATAAATATTGTATTATTAACAGAGCTGCATATTCATTTTCAGAGGAGCAAGTATATCCCCTATCCCTCTAATACTCAGTGAAAAGTTTCACACTTTTTAAACATGTGCAGTTCAGTGCATGGAGCTTTTTCTACATCAGACACAAAACTGCCGATTTTGGCCGAAAATTCCACATTGACTTCAATGGCTTTTGGCCACAAAGGCCTGATTGACTGCTTTGGCGGATATAGAATAAGCCCCTATATCTTGTATGCAAATATTTTCAGCATAACCATTCTGATGCAAATTATAAAAAATTATAAATACTTTTACATATCGTATGATATGTAGAGTAGGAAAATACCATCAACGTAAATGTCTCAGAAATGCTTAAGGAACAATAAGTAAAATATCAAAGGATTGAATAGTTTAAACACCAATTAATGTAAAAAATCATACTATGTCTACAATACTGAATATGTAAACCTTGGTCTCAATTTGTTTGCATTAGGATTTAGCTAGGATGGGCATGGCAATGGAAGTTTAAGAGTAGATTAATTAGTTGCAATTAACCTATGCCTTTAGGGCTTACTTTGTTCAGCAGAACAAAATAATTGGTTAATTGTGCTTACTTGCTTCCTGATTCCAGCATTTGCTACTTCCATAAATGCTACAGCTCAAATTTTATTGATCTGTTGTAAACACATTAGTAGCCAAAATTGAAATGTTGACAATTTCACACCTTTCCTATGGTTTTCAAAGCTTCAGTACATAAAGTATTAAGCTAAAGACTTTAGTCTTTTGTTTTGTAGATTTTCCCCTTGTATCAGTGTACTTAAGTCAGTGGTAGGGGTTTGGAGATAAGATTAATTCTCTTCTAAATAGCTGAGCACACTAAATTAAATTAACTTGTATTCTGCTTTTGCCTGCTTTACTGTTTAATCTTTTGCAGAACGATATTCTTTAGCTTTTGTAGGTGTACTTTTAAATTGCTTGTTAGTTTAGTATTATTGTTTATTTCTAGTGCTTTGTTTATCATAGACCTGATTATGTTTATTATTGTATATATCATGTGTAATTGATTGATTTCTTTTAACTACAGCTATTTATAATAATCTTTTCCTTGTTGACCATAGAATCACACACAGATGTCATTCTATGTTTACTGAACTCTAATCTCATAATTATTACAGTTTATTTAGGGGGCATGTATAGGACATTTAGGAATAACTTGTATGGTCCTACAAAGTAACTAATTCGTTTTTAATTATTTATTACATTATAGAATTGATAGAAGTGGAAAAGTCTCCTACTCCTAATAACAATTATGAGCATGGAAAGGTACTCGCGTATGAACCAGTTTCAAAGGATAATACAAAAATATAGAAATGGGAATCATGGCCTACCTGCTGCATCCTAGATGTTCCTCAGGCAACATATTAAACCTACATGGACCAAAAACCCTCCTGACATTATTAATATGTTTCTCCACCACCTTCTTTCATCTGTTCTGCTTATCACCTCCAAAAATCTGTAGGTCAGCAGCAATAAACCACAGCATGCTTGCTGTATCTAAGATCCCCTGCCTTCCTCTATGCTTAAGAGCAGAATACACCTCGAAAAGTTACATATATATAGAGAGATTCTGCGTGCTGTAACAGATCCGTCTGCAGCTGCCTTCCAGTCTCCTGTGTTGCCCCTCGAGTCTCGCGAGATAGCGAGCGTGACATCACTGGGCTTGAGTTCGTGCCGGAGCGACATTGAGTAATGTCCAAAGCATGGACTAATACTATAACTGGAGATCGAAGTATAGCAATTCTGGGGATAGGGGGAGCTTATTGATATATTCTTAAGCCTCCACCCTACGCGTTTCGCCCTGATAATAGGATTCATCTGGGGAATAAATATGTGTGGCTTGCTGGCACTTTTATAGTTTAACATGGTACCCTAGGTTAATTGGCTAACAAATGTCTATGCACCTAGCAGACACACACATTCATTGCTGAATAACAATTATACATAGCAAACCCACATTTAAGAAATATAAACTTAAAAATAATTATATAAAATTACAGACAATTTTAATAACAAATAATCATAATTTTTTTCCCCTTCAAATAGAATAAATATATATTATATAATAAATAAACCAAAATGCATAGAATTTTACAGATAGCTATATAGATTTTGGGTTTATATAGAGCAGTACCCTAATCTAATTTTAACATTAGAATCATGTAATTAAAGTTAAATGTATCATATATACAAAACATCTTTTAGAGAATCATTGTATTGTAATTAATCAAACCATATGTCTCTTATATGATACATATTTGAGGCAAAAACAGAATTTATTCGTATAAGACAATATAGCAACACATAAGGCATCAATCTGCTGGTAATCCTTGACGTGGTATGCAGGCTTATGACGCTTAGGCCAAAGGGTTTAACTAAATAACCAAGTAAATATTATCAATCCCATTTTAGTTATACAAGTATACTTGTAGATGTCTTTTTAGCTATACAGATTTGTATTATGCTGATATTGTATATTTGTTAGTTCTTAGCATTCTGCGTTCTGTATTATAATGTTCTTAGCATTATAAGCTTGCAGCCATTTCACGGCATGACCAATATGCAGGTCCTAACAATACCTGTGAGTATTCTCATTTACCTCTGTATGGAGAGAGAGTGGTCTCAGTAGACCTGTCCAGCACAGGTATATGGAAAACCCGGCTACTTAAAAATTGGGAGGGATGAGCTAAAACACAGTAGGAGGGGCCACCAACCTTCAACCAACTGATAACAGTTGAAAATAAAAATGAATGAACACACACTCCCTGCAAGCTCTAACCCCAGAATCCACCACACACACACACACACACATATATATTTATTTATTTTTTGCCAAAAGGAGTGCTACTAAGCATGATCAAATATATACAACAAAAGACAAAAATACCCAAATGTGACAAAATACATAGTTAAATACTTTATTTATGCTATTTGTTGTGACTGCGCTCAAAAAAGCGTGCGGTCATCACAGCTGAATGGATAGAGAACTCAGAATCTAAAGAGAAGTAATGGTGAGTTCAGAGAAATTGGCTGATATGTTGTGTACCAAATTGGGGGGTTGATGGGAGTCAGCTCGGAGGATACTATTGGTGGCAGTCTTTTTGCAGAACTTAGTTTTGGTTAGGTTGCCTACAGTACAGTGTCTTTGGAAATCGTGAGATCCAGAAAATTGAGTGAATCAGTTTGGATTTCGTAGTTAAGCTTCAGGTTGCCTATATTTGTGTTTTAAAGAGCAATACATTCAATAAGTGTTTCTATTGGTCCCGCCACAATATGAAAATGTCATAGATGTAGCTACTCCATAACTCGACATGCTGGGTATAGTCAGTCATGGAGTCACTAAAGGCAACTATCTCTTCCCACTACCCAAGGTACAAATTGTTTACATTCTTATTGCCTATCTCTCCTTCCCCCTTCCTTACCCCCTGCCAACAACATAAGGAGGTTCCATAGCACATGCACAGTGTGGCTTTGCTACCAAGCATTGGTGCTAATTTTCTGAGTGCCATTTTTACATATCTGTTCATGTGGTTTTAGTCCCTGTGTCTTTTCATTGTATTTAGAGTCTATAGGACCTCATTAAAATAGTTTTACTCCCTTAGTTGCTTATCTGGTATTACTTATCTTTGTCTGGGGTGCTTTTTGTTCAATATTACCCTTGTGCAGTATCATTCTATATCCATCCCTTTTATTCCCTAGCCTCTATAATTTTGTCTACACATATTAGAGAGTGCATGCTATTGCGGGCTTCCGCTACACTTACTCTCCACCTTTGGAGCGACCCTCTGGTGTTTTAATACCCCAGCATTTTATGAGTCACAAATAGACATCTGTCACTGTTGCGGTTAGACAAATCAAATCATACCACACACTTCAGGAGCAAGAGGTTCAAGAGACAGATAACTTTTTCTACTTCTAAAATAGACGTCAGGATGTCAAATTTTAGATGCAGGCTTGTATGTGGAGAGTGTAAAAAAATATAGGGGAGTGCTATCTACTTAAAATATAAACTCTATTTAAGTGCTAGTGCATATTTCCAAGTGCATTAATATATATATGTAAATATATGTATATATGTATATATATAAATATATGTAAATATATACAGCTAGGTCCGGAAATAATTGGACACTGACACAAATTTCATAATTTTGGCTCTGTACGCCACCACAATGAATTTGAAATGAAACAACCGAGATGCAATAGAAGTGCAGACTTTCAGCTTTAATTCAAGGGGTTGAACAAAAATATCATATGAAACGTTTAGGAATGTCAACCATTTTCATACACTGTCCCCTTATTTCACGGGCTCAAATGTAATTGGACAAATTAACACAATCATAAATAAAATGTTCATTTTTAATACTTTGTCGAGAATCCTTTGCAGGCAATGACTGCTTGAAGTCTGGAACGCATGGACATGAACAAACGTTGGGTTTCCTCCTTTGTGATTTTTTGCCAGGCCTTTACTGCAGCTGTCTTCAGTTGTTGTTTGTTCATGGGTCTTTCTGCCTTAAGTTTTGTCTTCAGCAAGTGAAATGCATGCTCGATCGGGTTGAGATCAGGTGATGGACTCAGCCATTGCAGAATATTCCACTTCTTTGCCTTAAAAAAAACTCCTGGGTTGCTTTCGCAGTATGTTTTGGGTAATTGGCCATCTGTAAAGTGAAGCGCCATCCAATCAACTTCGCTGAATGTGGCTGCATCTGAGCAGACAATATATCCCTACATACTTCAGAATTCATCCGGCTGCTCCTATCTTCTCTCACATCATCAATAAACAGTAGCGACCCAGTGCCATTGTAAGCCATGCATGCCCATGCCATCACACTGCCTCCACCGTGTTTTACAGATGATGTGGTATGCTTCGGATCATGAGCCGTTCCAAGCCTTCTCAATATTTTTTTCTTCTCATCATTCTGGTACAGGTTGATCTTAGTTTCATCTGTCCAAAGTATGCTTTTCCAGAACTGGGCTGGCTTTTTTAGATATTGTTTGGCAAAGTCTAATCTGGTCTTTCTATTCTTGATTCTTATGAATGGTTTGCACCTTGTGGTTAACCCTCTGTATTTGCTCTCGTGAAGCCTTCTCTTTATGGTACACTTGCATAATGATATGCCTACCTCCTGGAGAGTGTTCTTCACTTGGCTGGATGTTGTGAAGGGGTTTTTCTTTACTATGGAAAGGATCCTACGAACATCCACCACTGTTGTCTTCCGTGGACCTCCAGGCCTTTTTCTGTTGCAGATCTCACCAGTGCATTCTTTTTTTCTCAGAATGTACCAAACTGTTGATTTGGCCACTCCTAATGTTCCTGCTATCTCTCTGATGGATTTTCTTTTTTTTTTGCAGCCTAAGGATGTCCTGTTTCACTTGCATTGAGAGCTCCTTTGACTGCATGTTGCGGGTTCACAGCAACAGCTTCCAAATGTGAATGCCACACCTGGAATTAACTCAGACCTTTAACCTGCTTAATTGATGATGAAATAACAAAGGAATAGCCCACACCTGTCTATGATACAGCTTTTGAGTCAATTGTCCAATTACTTTTGGTCCCTTGAAAAAGAGGTGGCTACATATTAAAGAGATGTAATTCCTAAACCCTTCCTCCAATTTGGATGTGAACACCCTCAAATTAAAGCTGATAGACTGCACTTTAAGCCCATGTTCACTATTTAACTGTAACTTGAATTTATTTTGGTACACAGCCGAAGTAACAAAACTTGTATCAGTGTCCAATTATTTCCGGACCTAACTGTATGTATATATATAGTGACAGAGTCAATGACTCAATAGGCAGGAACAGTGACTAAGTGTGCTTTCCAGTTCACAGAGCGTTAATTCCTCAAAGAGAAGCCAGCAGCAGCTGCTAACTAATGGAGTTAATCAGCCTGTCTGAATCAGGAAGTGTTTTAAAAGACACAGTAGGCTGCTATGCTGAGAGACTGTTTTCCCCAGAGAAGGGGGGAGATAGAAGTGCTCCCCAGCTGCGGAAGCTGGTAAAGAGGAGGTCTCTGGGCTTAAGGTGGGGCTGAATTCCCCTAGGAAGAAAGGATGCAAGGCCTTGCTGAAGGAGTGATGTCTACTCCAAAGGACTGACAGATAAGCGAAAACAACTTATTGTTGTATGCAACGACTGTCTTTCCTTGTTCCATATGCCAAGGCATGTTTTGGCTGGAGAACCAGCTTAGCTGGCTATGCAGTTAGTGAGGGCGAACGCTATGGTGTAGTTAGCTTTCCCTAAAGGGAATACGTGTTTATTTCCTATGTATTATTATGATTTAAAGGGACAGTACCCATTATGATTGCTTGTGACTAATAAACCACTACAGTTACATAGCATCTAACGTCTTACTGACCCTGCCGTGAGGCCGTCCTGCCACAATATATATATATATATATATATATATATATATATATATATATATATATAGACCATATGATACCGGTTGCAACACGACATCAAGGGACAGCACGCAGGTAAGTAAATCATGAATTTTCTATATTTGATAGAAGACACAAAAACCGACGTTTCGGTCCCCCAGTGGGACCTTTCTCAAGGTGGTGCACGGAATCTCTATTAGATAAAAGTAGGATACAAACCTTTATAGGCACTCCTAAACTTAGGTCATACAGATGCTGTAATTGTAGTCAGTGCAATAGTATGCAGGAGGGCAACCTGTTTTATATCCCAAAACGGGTAAAAAAAAAGTCATTAAAAAATATTACACATGTTAATCCCGTAAAGTAATATATCTTACTATAGTAAATGTCCATGCGGCTTTGGATATGTGGGTGAGACCACACAACATGTCAAAGATCGGATTAGACAGCACAATGTTGCAATTCGAAGAAACGATGTAGAGGCACCTGTAGCACACCACTTCACACAAGCTGGGCATAATATCAGCCAACTTGGCTATCAAGTAATTGATGGTATAGAAAAGAGTCAAAGACGTGGCAACATTAAAAGACTACTACAACAAAAAGAAAGTAAATGGGTTAGGACATTAGGAACTTTGGCCCAAGGAGGGATTAATAAGGGGTTGGACCTGGGGTGTTTCTGAGCGGGATGCCCTGGTTCACATCTTATCCCCATTCCTTTGTCATTGCAGGTTTTGTGCCCTGCTGTGTCCTGCATCTAATCCATCTTTCATCCTTCTCTGCAGATCATATACGTGTATGGATACTTAATTGTCGCTGATTCCATGAGGGTGTGCTCGTGGCCAGACTACATCTTCAGTCACTTAACATTTGCAATTTGCTATACGGCGGGGATCCACTTCTGACGTTACTGGTCACTATCCACCTCTATCCCATTGCCCTTGACACCTATTATCATTTCCAATCACCTCAGGTACCATTATGCTCGACAGACCTTCAGTATCACTCTAGTGTAGTTCTTATGTCTTTTACCTGCATACTACAGGCATTGATTTTATCATATCACATATAGATTTCATATACTGTATATTTCATTTTATTTCTTGTGTAATGATGAGTTCACTTTGAGTTTCAAGGTTCCTATGACTGGGATTATTCTGTCACAGGGAGCCACGATACTTAGGCAGATAGGAGTCCTGAGTGACCATAGCTATTGTACAGTATGGTACTTTATTCTCTGATTACAGGTCCACTGAGATTAATGTGCATATTCTTTATTAGTAGGCATACCCTATATAGAGTGATCGCGTTCTGTAAAACTCTCTGGGATCAAGCTGGAGTGTGTCCGGATGACAACTGTACAAATGCACATGACCACGATACACGCATACGCATTATGCAAATCGAGTACTGATGACAACTGCACACTCGGAGACTGGGCGCTTACATTGCGTGTCCGGAAGCTGTCGGCTGCGGGTTGATCCTATCGGCTCCACATCCGGGTACAACAGATGACGTCAGTGACGTCAGGAACTCCTCCCACTCATGACATCTCGGCTCAGGGATTGGATGAGGGGTTCCCCTCATTTCCTGCTTCAACAGCTGGGACATTTAAATAATGCTGTGATTCACTCACTCTACACAGGGACAACTACAGATGACTGCATGAGAGCTACGGACATAACCACAATAGAGGATTCGTATTGTTCATTTTTTGCCTTATCAGCTAATTTCTGGGTTACAAATCAGTGTTCTGTGTAGCTGTTTCGTGTTTTTTCTTATGCTCTACCAGTACACAGTATATTTGATACTGTTATTGGGTCATTACCTTGGTTCTTTGCGAACACAGGTGCTTTGGTTAGGTGCTTTTGAATAACTATATATACTGTTATGCATTGTCCCACTCTAACATAGCAGGTTGATTTTGATTATCTCTATTAGGTTTAGTAGATTTATTAGGTCCATTCAGTATATTCTCTGTATTACTTACCTTGTTAAGTTGAGAGGTCTTTGGATGGAGGTGTATAATTAGGGAAGTACCATAGACTGCATCAGTCTGTGGGAACAGGCATGAAGAAGGGTCATTTTAGGACCCGACATGTTGCCCCCCTTACTATTTATCACCCTATATTGTACACTTTGTCCCACTCCCCTATTGTTTTTGTATTGTTTCACTCCCTTTGATTTCCCTCCACCCATTCTCTCCCTCCATTTTTATGCATATTTTTTTGCCCCATGAGATGTACTCTCCAGGCCTTTATTAGGGTCAATTTTGTTTCAGTATCTATTTTCGAAACATTTTGTATTTTTTGCCATTTTGCCGCCCCCCCGGCCAGGCGCGCATGCCACAGTGCTGACTGGGGACTCACCCTTAGGGATTTTCTTGGGGGTCTGAAGTTCCTCCCTGTTCCCCTGCACCACATTATTAGTTCATCCATTTACTAACACTTCATCTCTGTGGAGTGCTACCTACAGTACCAAACATACTTTTTGTATTTCAATAGGTTAGGTTGTATTTCAATAGGTGCTTCTACCCCACACTCACAGTTGCACTTACCAACCATCAAAATCAAGCACTATCATCTACTTACTGCTTCATTTACTGTCTTTGTAAGTATTCTAATATATCATTTAAATTTTAAGCTTCTCGGGTCAGGAATTTCCTTTCATATTGTCAGATTTTATGTTTGTTATACATAGTGTATTATAATTATGTGTAATGTATTGTCTCTTTTATGCAGTTCTGCATACATGAGTGGCCCTATATGAATAAAAATACACATACATGCATACAGTACATGTCATGAATGTACATATACTTATACAGTATGTGCTAAGTGTAAGCTGTTTGATGTATGTTCTTCTTTATACTGGACATCTGGGCTATGATTCACACAATATACTGTGTATATTACAATTGAGCTGCACAATAAAGATGTGCTGTTACTTTTGTGCTAAGAAATTCTTCTTAGCAAATCTTGACATGCATACAGCATGAAATTAAAAATATATATTTTGTCATTTGGCATTTTGTTTTCTCTGCTGTGTAAAGTAAAGTTCTGTGCTTGTTCACCGCATTTTGTATATGCTTGCACATTTTGTTCATTTTCATTTTGCAGCATATCCAGTATCAACACATTTAAGTGAGGCTTAACACTTAAACATGAATTTCTTAATTTGTATAAACAGTAGAGAAAATTCTGTCAGAAAATTATCCAGAAGAATGTGATCTTTACGTAAAGGTAATGCCAGGTGTTATTATATGATATACAGTAAATGCTTAGAAATATATGCTGATTTGGGAAGGAGACAATAAAGTGTATTAAAGGAGTGTCACATATCAAAATCTCCCGGCGGCAAAAGTGGAGCAAAAAAAATTACACCAAATTAATCAAGACAAAATTGCCATTGTTTCCAATTGGATATTTTTCTTTGAGTTTGGTGCAGTTTTCTGAGTTAAATGTATTTTTATTTAATTTGTTTATTCATTTTTTCTCTTAATTAACAAATTATATACTTCATGGTCAATTTATGTATCTTTGTTGGTAAAGGTGTGTTGAAATGAAAGTTAGGTAAAACAAGTACCTAAATAGGAATGTTAAATGTTGTATCAAATTGCTTCTTCACTTGTATTCACTGTCGATTATGTGACGTAATAAAGAAAGAATTAATAAATATCAAGATTTTCTCTAGTTCTGAGGTTACCATGGGAACTTCTCGACTACAATGGACTCTGTGGATAGCTAAATTTGAAACTCAGGGATACCTATGTAGCCCCCTTTCCCAATGACAATGGGAAATACGCGTGCTGACTTTATTTGATGCTCACAGAAGGCCTAAGCCACCGCCGCTGGGAGCCTGGGGTGAGATCTCGCTCATCTCGGTTCACCGCCTCCACCTGATGAGGGATCCCAACGTAGTGGGATAACCCTTCACAGGAACCAAAACAAAGATAGCACACCACACAGGTATAATATAACTGTTTACTAACACACATTACTAATAACAGTATTACCCCCAACACCAGGTCCCCACAATAGACTGTAATGCCTGTATGCCCGCAGACCTGGCCAGTCCCCAGTACTGAGGTGGGTAAGGGTATAACACGCACCCACAGCAGTGAGGGCATGCCCGGAGTGTGGTAAGGTGTGTTGCCGGGCCTGGTGAGAAAGGGTTAACATGATACTTGCTGAGTCTGGGGTTCCAGAAGTCAGAGGATCAATATCCAAGAGCTGTGGGTCCGGGGCAGGAGAAAGCAACATAGTGAGGTCCAAAGCCGAGTCCAGGGGTTGTAAGGTACACGTAGTCAAACAAGAGCCGAGATCAAATCCAAAGGTATCCAACAGGGGCAGGGACAGGAACAAGAGCTGTAACAGAGAACAGAGCTTGACAGAGCATAGACAGCATAGACAGCTGAACACAGGAGTCACAGAAGAACTATGCAGAGCAAGGAAGGTGAGGGCAGACTGGGGTTATAAATGCAGGAGGACCAATGGTAGCAAGGGGTGGAGCGGAGGCCTCTCTGAGTGATCCCAGGGATAGGTCCAGGTGAGCAGGGAGGGATTCAGAGAGGTGAGTAGTTGAAATCACCTGCAGCTGATGGGGGCGGAGCCAGCGGCACGGGAGGACGAGTAAGAGGATCGGGTGCGCGCGCACTCTGTAAGCTTGCCGTGTGCGTGCCTCGGCAGCGCGCAGAAGGATGCGGCGTGCGCCGTGGAGGAGCAGACCGGCGTGGGGGCAGGAGAGGTAAGGAGCCGAGGGAGCGGGGAACCGGAGCTGACAGCCGCACTGGGAGCTGAGGTGACGGGGACCCTCTGAGAGGCGCGTGTCGCCTGATCCCTTACAGTACCCCCCCCCCCTTGAGGATCGGACTCCGGACGATCCTCCCAAGGTTTGTGAGTAATTTCCGACTAAATTGTTTAAGAAGAGCTGGAGCATGAATATGATGACAAGGTACCCAGGAGCGTTCCTCCGGCCCATATCCTTTCCAATGAACGAGGAACTGAAGTCTGCCCCTGGAAAAACGTGAATAAAGAATGGAATGGACCTCAAACTCCTGTTGCCCTTGTATTACGACGGGATTGGGTCTCTGAGGATGGTCAGGAAAATGTACATTTTGAACGAAGGGTTTCAAAAGGGACACGTGGAACACGGAGGGTATCCTCATGGTGGGGGGTATCGAAAGTCGATACTCTACAGGATTGATCCGTTCGAGGACCTTGAAGGGACCCAAGAATCTAGGAGCCAGCTTCTGGGAAGGAGTTTTAAGCTTGATATTTTTTGAAGATAGCCAAACTCTGTCTCCAGGTTTGTATTCTGGCCCCACCTTACTTCGCCGATCTGCTTGCGTTTTTTGTTTTTGGAAGGCCTCTTGCAAGGCTTTTTGAATCTTCTTCCAAGAGTTTTGTAGATTAGAGACGTGAGTATCTTCTGCAGGAACACCGAGGGGAGGGAGGAGAGGGGAAGGCTGCTGGATGGAACCCATAATTAATGAAAAAAGGCGACTCTTGCGTGGACTCATTCTTCAGCGAATTAATAGCGAACTCCGCCCAGGGTAATAGGTCCACCAAGTTGTCTTGAGATTCTGACACAAAGCATCTGAGATACTGCTCCAAGGTCTGATTCATTCTCTCCGTCTGGCCGTTGGTCTGCGGGTGGTAACCCGAGGAGAAGAGGAGGGAAATACCAAGTCACTGAGAGAACGCTCGACAAAACTTAGAGATGAATTGAGTGCCCCTGCCTGAAATAATGGAGAGAGGCACGCCGTGTAACCTGAACATTTCTTTAGAAAAAATATCAGCCAAGGTGGCTGAATTGGGGAGACCCTTGAGGGGTATAAAGTGTGTGTGCTTGGAAAACCTGTCCACTACCACAAGGATCGTATTCATCCCCTTAGAAGTTGGAAGTTCCACAATAAAGTCCATGGAAATATGCTTCCAAGGCCGTTCCGGAATTGGAAGAGGCAGAAGGAGACCGGAAGGTTTGTGTCGGGTGGACTTGCTCTGAGCACAGACTGGACAAGCTCTGGTGAAATCGAAAATGTCTTTGTTCATTTTAGGCCACCAAAAGGTTTGTTTAATAAGATCCACTGTCCTCTTGAAGCCTGGATGACCAGCAGATCTGGAAGAATGCCCCACTCTGAGATCTTGGGCGAAAACGTGGGGCAGCGTACTGATGTCCTTCTGGCACCTTAAATCTCCTAGGGATATGAGCCTGGACTTCATTGATCTCATCCAGGATATCAAACATATTGGCAGAAATAATATACTTTGCTGGAAGGATGGTCTCGGAAGATTCGTTTGATCCTTCCTCCGTAGAAAATTGGCGAGAAAGGGCATCGGCCTTGATATTCTTGGTACCCGGAATATAGGAAATCGTGTAATTGAAACGAGAGAAAAACAGTGCCCAACATGCTTGACGGGATCCCAGACGACAAGCCCCCTCAGTGTACAATAAGTTTTTGTGGTCGGTGAGAATAGCTACTGGCTCTTTGGTACCCTCGAGGAGATGTCTCCATTCTTGCAAGGCTAATTTGGTAGCCAAAGGTTCACGGTTCCCGACATCATAATTTCTCTCGGCCGAAGAGAATTTCCTAGAAAAGAATCCACATGGATAGAGTACTGCCCCAGCTCCCACATCAGAAGCGTCAACCTCCAGGGTGAAAGGAAGGATGTATTCGGATGCCGGAGGATGGGGGCGGAGACAAAAGCCCTTTTGAAGAACTCGAAGGCTTTGATGGCTTCAGAGGACCATGCTGTCGGATCAGCCCCTTTTTTGGTAAGAGCAGTAATGGGTAGTGCGATAGTGGAGAAATTACGGATGAATTTTCGATAGTACACTGGCGACACACTTTATTCGAGCTCGGCTAGTCCCACGAATTCGGGTATACTCGGGTGTATTGAGGTTTGTGACTGTTTTCTGCCCGAGTGCATTGCGTTATTTTCCAGGCAGGGATTGAAGCATTTTATTCCCGCTGGCTGCAATACTGCACAGTATATATAAATATACTGCATTACAATTCATTAATTTATGCCATCTGGTAGACACGCGAAGCATTGCAGCCTATTGAATCCTAATCATTATCATTTAACAGATCAGCCGCCCGTCAGCCAGGCATGAACCATGGCTGGGAAGGCAAACACAACGGGGCTTGTCAGAGGTGAGGAGCGGCGCATTCCAGGTATCTGCCAGGTACATACTGGGTATTTGCTCGAATAAAGTGTGTCGCAGCAGTAGTTAGAAAAGCCAAGGAAACGCTGAACGGCTTTTAGGGAATTCGGCAACGGCCAATCCAAAACAGCCTTCAATTTCACAGGATCCATGGTGAAACCTTTATCGGAGATTATATAGCCAAGGAAGGCTGTGGATGATTGGTGGAAGAGACATTTATCCATCTTCGCGTAGAGGCTATTTGCACGAAGCAAAGAGAAAACCACCTTGGTGTGACGAATGTGCTCTTCCAGGTTCTTGGAGAAAATGAGGATATCATCTAAGTATACTATGACGAAGATACCCAAAATGTCCCGGAAGATATCATTCATAAATTCTTGGAAGATGGCAGGGGCATTGCAGAGGCCGAACGGCATCACTAGATATTCATAATGACCCGGAAGCATGTTAAATGCAGTTTTCCATTCTCACAAGGTGTACAACATTTAAAAGCATTAAAATCTGTAAAACTAGACAATTGGCGCAGAGGGCATGTCACATTCTCACCGCCTCCACATCCCTGGATTCTAGTGACTTGCTGGCATCCAGCAGGATCACCGGGATGTCACTGTGGTTGTTCCTTCTATGTCGCTTCTGGTTTTGTTCTACAGCAGGCCTGCACAACACTCACTGTGCGGCCCGCGGCGGCGGCTGCTTTCCTCCTCCTCCTCCTCCCGAGCCCCCTCTCCCTGCCTCCGCAAACTGAGCCCGCTCTCCCTCCCCCAGCGAGCCGAGCCCGCTCTCCCCTTCCTCCCCGGGGGAGCCGAGCCCGCTTTCAAGCGCGGCACTTCCGGTGCCCGCTGCTTGCGAGCGAGCGCAGTGCAGTTCCGCCGTGATCGGAGGTGAGGAGGTGATGTTATGTGCAGGGGAATATGTGCAAGGGGAGGGGGAGTGATGTGCAAGGAGAGGGGGGTGATATGCAAGGAGAGGGGAGGTTATGTGCAAGGGGAGGGGGGGTGATGTGCAAGGGGATGGGGGGGTGATGTGCAAGGGGAGGGGGGGTGATGTGCAAGGGGAGGGGGGGATGTGCAAGGGGAGGGGGGGATGTGCAAGGGGAGGGGGGTGATGTGAAAGGGGAGGGGGGTGATGTGCAAGGAGAGGGGGGGGTGATGTGCAAGGGGAAGGGGGGTTGATGTGCAAGGGGACAGGGTTGATGTGTAAGGGGAGGGGGAGTTGATGTGCAAGGGGAGGGGGGGTTGATGTGCAAGGGGAGGGGGGGTTGATGTGCAAGGGGAGGGGGGGGTTGATGTGCAAGGGGGAGGTCACGTGCAAGGGGGGGTGAGGTGAATGGGGGGTGAGGTGAAGGGGGGATGTGAGGTGGTGATGTGAGGTGCAGGGGGTGATGTGAGGTACAGGGAAGGTGATGTGCAGGGGGGTGATGTGCAGGGGGGTGATGTAGGGGGGTGATGTGAAGGGGGGTGATGTACAGGAGGGGTGATGTGAGGTGCAGGGGGTGAGGTGCAGGGGGTGATTGGAGGTACAGGGGGTGATTGGAGGTGCAGGGGTTTGATTGGAGGTGCAGGGGGGGAGAATGATGTGAGGTGCAGGGGGGGAGAATGATGTGAGGTGCATGGGGGGTGGGATGTGTGTGGTGTGCAGGGGATTATTGTGTGTTTGATGTGGAGGGGGAGTATTATGTGTGTGGGTGTGTGGGTGAGGGGGAGAGATGGGGGTATGAGAGATAGATGGTGAGTTTCGCAAAGGTTGATAGTGAGGGGTTCTGGGGGAGATATGAGAATGATGATGAGGGGTGCTGGGGGAGATATATGAGGATGATGATGATAATGATGATGAGAGGTGCTGGAGGAGAGATGATGATGATAATGATTTTTACCCGTGCAGCCCAAAAAAAAAATTCTTGGAGCATTTCGGCCCTTCTCGCTTAACGAGTTGTGCAGGCCTGTTCTACAGGATAGCGCATCAAGGTTCACTGCAAGTCCATACGCCCATGGGGCTCCAAAATCTTCACAAAATTTGTTCCACTTCCTCCAAGCCCCCTCATATGATGCCTTAGTTTATGGGGCCAATGACCTCCATCACTGTTACAAATGCTGACTCCATAACTGATCCAAGCACACATGCACCCTCTGCTTACGCCTCTGGCACCATCACCTTGAACAAACGCACATCAGAATGAGAAAGTGCATCAGCTATGATATTCTCCATCCCTGGAACATGCTCAGCTCTACAATAAATGTTCCCCATTAGGCAGAACAGCTAATCTTCTCACCAACCTCACCACTGGGGGAAATCTGGCTGTTAACCCATTCACTGCCTCCACCGCACCCATCTTATCAGATCTGAATAACATACTTTTAATGTGCAGCAGCGCACCCCAAAGTCCCCACCACCAGAAAGAATTCTTAAAACCTGCGTCCAGCTGCTGAAATCTTCTTAACAAAAAATTGCAAGTCCCAGACTCTGCTTGTCCCACAGACAAAAGTCATCAAGGTAGTGCAGCATCCCTTCATTCGCTGCCACTTGACAAGGAACAGAGTCCACAAAAACCTTAATAACTCAAAATAAAACACAATCGAGTATCCTTTGGCAAGTAATGGTCCACAAACAATGACCCCTCCCCCTCCTGAAACGTATCCCCCAGTAGATTAAAACAGTCTAGATGGGCTGGCAGAAGCGGAAAATCCATTTCAATGTCCAAACCACACATTCTCACCAGTTCCATTGCCCCATCAGAAGAAGCGTATATCACTCAGCATATGTCCTTGACGATATCAGAATTGACCGAAGCCTCTTCTGGATACGACAGATTGTGCATACTGTAAACTGTAATGCACCAGCCTCTCTGAGATTGGCAAAAGGAGGAGCCACGGATGGCAAAATAATCCACCCAAGACCCACTTATTTTTTAAACTTGCTGCAGACCACCATCTAATGTTCAGATGCTGAGTTAAAATTCCTTTAACTTTGACCACTTCCGAAATCAAACTAGCAGTGTCCTTGCTGCACCTTCAGATGGGTACATGTCGAGACACTCCTCCATTATTTTGATGCTCACTGGAGAAGTTGCCCTTTTTTGCATCTCCCTACCTTGCTTTAAACACTTCTGGGCTGGGTGATTCTCTTCACACCTAGAATAGGCTAGTTCAACACGAGAACCCCAAGGTACTCCTGGTGTGTAGAAGACCACTAACACCACTCTGACAAGACAAATGTTGCTGTGGAACCATGAGTGATAGCTATAAACCCATGTCTTTTTTAACCCTATTCGGACATCTTCTACGTTGCCACCAGGTCAATCACTCACATGTTTTGAAAGCCATCCAAATCGTATCCTGGTGTTTAAACAGCTTAGAGCACAGCTTTTTATTGTCTCTTTTTGGCCACCAGCAGGTTTTTATACCCCAGAAGCAATGTCCAAATATCCACATAGTCCCCACCCAAATATTTTTTTTTGTAGTGACTGGCAAATGCGAACCCAGTGGGCCAGCCTGGCACAAATTGGCTTCCTTGAAAATGAACTTGGGCAACTACTTCTGTACTTCTGCCATTGTTAAGACAGTAACATTGTCATCTACAACTCCACAGTGCTTACCCGAGCTGCCAGGCCCAGTGGAATGGCCAACACTGTATCAACCGTCTTAGCCTAAGAAGCACCTATCAATGTGTAGCCCTGTTTCCTCCAGAATACAAAATGACTACCAATGCTGTATAACCTGTTTGCTCGCAGGGCCTGAGCCTCTACCACGGAGAACCTGGGGCAATATATATATATATGTATTATCTCTTACCAGATGCAGCGCTTCCACCTGCAATGGATCCCAGCAGGGCAGGAGTTCTTCCTCGCACGACACCAACACACTAATATTCCCATAGTATGTAAAAGAAATAGCATCTTTACTAACGGTAATCATAACCTCATATGCAGCATAACTTATCAGTATTCTTCCCTGTGGAGGCACACTTAGACAATGCGTCTCGCAGGACGCAACCCTCCACCGTGTCCCCACACCTTGTCCAATGTCCCACACTCAACCCCCAAATGTGTGTGTGGTGACTGCGCAGCCACTAGGATGAGAAATGTTACAGTTGGTGCACGTAGTAGATATTTCCTGCCAAGCGCTCCTGCACTCGGACACGCAAACAATCTTCGCAAAGGATCTGAATACACGGTGCTTTCCGCGATGTTCCTCCGGGGCGATCCCACCCGGGTGGATGATAATGTAACTGGGGAGGTCTGATCCCAAACCTCTGATGTAACTCTGCAGCGACCGCTGTGTCGCTGTACAAACACACTAATGGGGGCAGGTTCCTAGTCTAGGGCCTGTCCCTATAGTAACCACAAACTGTCTGTGACTCAGGGCCTGACTAGGCCTAGGGAAAAAGGTTCTGGCCTAGTGTAGAGGCTACTTGCCTATCTACATCCCGAGCTCCTACTTCTTCCCCTTCCTGGTCTGTACTGAGCAACGTGCTCCCCTGCGCAACCTACTATTCTCTTCCTGCAGCGTTCCTGTCCTCCTATTGGCTCTCCGATCTCACCTGATCTCGTGGATGCTCATGGGACATGTAGTTCCCCACTCTAGCTCTTCTCCTATTGGTCTGGGCTTCGCACACTACCACAGCCACTCCCTGCACGTGCGCGAACTCTCTCCCAGCGCCATCACCTACGGGACTCACTGCGCATGCGCGAGTACCAAAATGGGGGTGCCCTGAGCACTCGGGACACCGTGGAGCCTCCCGTGCACCGGAGCGCAACCTCTGCAACCTTCCCTGACTCTCCCATTGCAGCGTAGGTGAGGGTAAACCTGGGGAACATGGCTACATCCTCCCCCTCATAGAATCCAACTTCCCTGCTTAACAATAACTCATCATAACTTCATACACAGGTTATATAATAAAAATGCATGAGATACATACAACTTATCACATCACAGTTTTATATGATTGTACATGTCCCTGAACATAACAATAACAGATTTCACTCAATTGCGAGCCCACTGCTGAGCCTCAAAATGGGGTGCCCGAACTGATCATAGGTCATCCTCATTGGAGACTGCCCAACTCTCTGGCTTCTTCGGAGCTGTTCTTCTGTCACTCCCTCGGGAGAGTGACCACTATAGTCCTGAGGCTCAGCCTCTGCCCTTGAGGGGAGTAATGTCTCTGAACAGTCCCGGGAAAGCACAAAACACGGACTCTGTGGATTCAAGGGTGAATTTTCAGGAATCACAAAATTTATAACCCACAAATTGGGGTGCACTGACCCCTATACTGTCTCCTACCCAGGAATCCCCATTGCGAAACATGTGGGGGTTCTAAGGGTCTTTAAACGCCCACTAGAGCTGACAACCCCCATCCTTAACCCAGACCTGCTCATCCCTCTAGATCAAGGCTGAAAAATCCCCTTAATCAACCCCCCTTAACCTCAAAAACAAATTCTCAAACCCCCAAACCTCCTCCAATGCCCTTCAAACTTGATGGAGCCTGGCCTCTTATATCTCCATTTGGTTGTCAGCGCTGCGGAGAACTCCTCCATTCCCTGGTTCTGCTGAAGAATCCAGGAAATAGAGGCTCAGGAGGCCGAGCCCTCTTCCAGTTCCTTATGGTGCTGGAAATCCCCATCACTGACGGGTGTTCGGATCTTCCCTTCTCTCTTCAGGCTGCGCCACATCAGGTACGGACACAGTCGGTGCATAGCTACAGTGGGGTGGGAGCCTCCAGCACTTTCAATAGCCAATTGGTCTCACAATATTTTATACTACCTCAGATGGAAACAAAAAGTTGCAATTCCAAAAACAGGCCGCATCAGAAGAACCTGGCCCAGAGACAAAAGCATAAGGAGAGACCACGAAGGAGGATATCATCAGTGGCATGATCCTCACCAGGAAAGGAGCAAAAAAGTGTGTGTACCCCTGAGTCCCATCTCTATATCCCCTCCCCTACTGCCAAGCCCCCTCAGCTCTGACCTAATCTCCCAATGTCCTTGGCACTTACAGATTTGGCCGCAGGCCTCCATCTCCTTCTGTCACGCCACCCCCTTCCTGTGTGGTATAGGGGGCTTCTAACTTGTTAACCATAACCAAACAACACCACACTGGCCCCTCACATTTAGCATTTTGTAATACTTGAACCCTCGCTGGTAGGCAACCAACCCAGAAGATGTCAACCAAAAAGACCCTGAATTGAAACACCACTAGGGGTCCAACAAGGACCATACACTATATTAAAAGAAGAAAGAAGACTACATTATACCAAACTCAATACCATGAATTCAGTTTTACACATATCCCTGTTATAGGAGAGACCTATGTAACTAACCCCACATCTACATTCTTCCACATTTATTTTTAGAATGCATGTACGTTTTTTTTTTTTTTTAATTTTCTTATCTATTTTTTTTTACAGTCCACTTAACAAAATAAAGCAATGCTCTAACAAAGTCACAAGAAAGCTGTAATTGAAGGGAGGGCTGTTCTATACAAAAGCAATGAGTTTGGTGGCTTAGAAAAGCTGTTCCCCCCATTTAATAACACCCCCAATAACAAATAGAAGGCTTCTCCAACCCTTAGCCCTGCGAAGTTCAGGAACTAGCAAGTTCAGGACCTCACACATACCAGTAGAATGGTCAAAAAAAAAAAAGAGGGAGGACTCAATCTCCCACAGTCATTCAACCCAGGCTTAAATGCTAGTGTCAGCCTGTGTGCTTTTTTTGTTTTGTTTAGTTTTAGCTTATGTTGCCTTAATTGTGTGTATATACATATATATATATATATATATATATATATATATATATATATATATATATATATATACACAAATATATATATATATATATATATAAAAGTATACATTACCGCATAGCAGCAAAAAGGGAGACAGCACTCAGGTGAATGAAAATAAATGTATTAAATACAGCACATAACTCCAACGTTTCGATCCCACAGGGGGATCTTCCTCAGGGTGGTGCAACAGACACAGGACAGTGAGTGACTTATATACACCAACACCCAAGTGACATAAACGTCTCCACATCATCAGAAAGCATCATCATCGGGCGACAAAACAGCTGTGCATAATACAATTTAATTAGATCATGCTCCAACTCCATGTCTGTACTCCTATTGGGGAATCCAAGTCACATGATCAAACCCAAGCTGTCAGTGTCATTGCATGTAAACAAACTGATGCTGCATCAGCAGGCCCGGTTTTCAAGGCAATAACATGTGTGCTCAACTCTTTAAAGGCAGCAGACACCAGTGGTTGTCATGTATACTGCACGTGTACAGATACACCACTGCAAATGTGTATGTGCTGTAGCAGTGATGAATTTACTTCTAAACAGCACCTAAGAATAACAGATACTGGCATGCGTATATCAGTAGAATCCTATGACAGATAGAACCCGCTGTAATCCCAGTCGGGTAACCCATAATAAACCTGTCGGCGTCACATGCTGCATGGATATACATAGGTTGCTAGTTAACCCCTAGTATACCAGTACTGCTAAAGGCACAAAGTGGTTTCAAATAAAGGAACATGCTGTCTGTAGAACTACATAAATATACAATACAATATACGGACCTACAAAAATGTGGAATAAAGAACACCCAATACACAGTGAGGGTAAAGTGAAGAGAACCGGGAGGGGAAAATAAAATCAATGGAAGAAGCTGAACGACAAGAATATACAAGCTGTAGTAAAATATACTGTATAATAAATGCCTTTTAAACTAATCATTTTGAACTACGCAGATCCATGTATACATACAGTTGATGTTGAACAGTAATAATTACAAAAAATTACAAAAAATTACAAAAAACAACCCAAGTTCATGTCCTCATTCAGGCCTTTGGGGGCCATAGAATCCAGTCTGTGAATCATCCTCGCCTCAAGCTGGAGCAAAAGCCTGTGTCTATTTCCTCCCCTGGTTGGAGTATGGGCTTGTACAACGGGCATACAACGAAAGGTGGCTAAGCTGTGCTGTTTAAGCTGTTTAAGCTTAAAGTGCCTTGCCACTGGTAACAGCTTAAGATCATCAGAATTTGTGGGGTCAGCAAGGGCCTTGCGTATTGTGGAACGATGCATTGCTATTCGTTCCTTAAGCATACGCGATGTCTTGCCCACGTAAACAAGCCCACAGGGGCATTTGATAATGTAGACTACAAATTTTGAGTCACAATTGAGAAAATCCACAATTTTAATTGGATAACCTTTATGCGGATGGTAATGTATACTTTTATTATTTATACGGGACATGCACCTATAAATTATTGAATTTCTATTGGAGTGCCAGTGATTTTTTATCATATATATATATTTATGTATAGTTTGATAAGGCAGTTGGCACTCCAGTAGGTGCTGGTGAGCCACAGGTGCACGTACCATATAAAGAATGTAGTTGTACGTTACCGTTCCAAGGATTGGTAAACAAGAGACAGCACTCAATGTTGAAAATCAAAGTGCATTAGTGATAGCAAAAATACATCCAGAAACCCTGTGTATTTTTGCTATCACTAATACACTTTGATTTTCAACATTGAGTGCTGTCTCTTATTTACCAATCCTTGGAACGGTAACGTATAACTATAACTATATATATATCTATATATATATATATATATCTATATCTATATATATATATCTATATCTATATATCTATATATATATATCTATATCTATATCTCTATATATCTATATATCTATATATATCTATATATCTATATCTATATATAGATATATATATATAGTGACAGCACTCAATATATATATATATATATATATAAATATATATATATATATATATAAATATATATATATATATATAAATATATATATATATATAAATATATATATATATATATATAAATATATATATATATATATAAATATATATATATATATATAAATATATATATATATAAATATATATATATATATATATATAAATAAATAAATATATATATATATATATATATATATATATATATATATATATATATATATATATATATATATATATATATATATATATATATATATATATATATATATATATATATATATATATATATATATATAATACTGAGTTAAGTTATGGTGAGTAAAAAAAAGTGACAAAAACCCTCCACAGGAAAGCAAATATGCAAATATAGCTGTATGCTCATCTGCATGTCTTAGGCAGGTCTGCAACCCCGCCTTTCCCCATTATCACCCAGCATACAGCACTTCCACTGCAGCAAGGGATTCTGGGAAATGACATGCAAATGAGCACACAGTGTCACTTTTTGCCTCAATAACCATTTTTAACATGGTTCCCTATAGGCTTAAGCTTGCTGCATGGTCACAGCTTTGAGCACAGCCTGGGTTAAGGTGCATACCCAGAAAACCACCCACAGACAGCTGTTTCGACCTTGATGGGTCTCATCAGTGTGGGGTTGATTTTACTGGGAATGCAAGAGAAGCTATGGGATAGGCTAAACCATAATACTGAGTTAAGTTATGGTGAGTAAAAAAAGTGACAAAAACCCTCCACAGGAAAGCAAATATGCAAATATAGCTGTATGCTCAGCTGCATGTCTTAGGCAGGTCTGCAACCCCGCCTTTCCCCATTATCACCCAGCATACAGCACTTCCACTGCAGCAAGGGATTCTGGGAAATGACATGCAAATGAGCACACAGTGTCACTTTTTGCCTCAATAACCATTTTTAACATGGTTCCCTATAGGCTTAAGCTTGCTGCATGGTCACAGCTTTGAGCACAGCCAGGGTTAAGGTGCATACCCAGAAAACCACCCACAGACAGCTGTTTCGACCTTGATGGGTCTCATCAGTGTGGGGTTGATTTTACTGGGAATGCAAGAGAGGCTATGGGATAGGCTAAACCATAATACTGAGTTAAGTTATGGTGAGTAAAAAAAGTGACAAAAACCCTCCACAGGAAAGCAAATATGCAAATATAGCTGTATGCTCATCTGCATGTCTTAGGCAGGTCTGCAACCCCGCCTTTCCCCATTATCACCCAGCATACAGCACTTCCACTGCAGCAAGGGATTCTGGGAAATGACATGCAAATGAGCACACAGTGTCACTTTTTGCCTCAATAACCATTTTTAACATGGTTTCCTATAGGCTTAAGCTTGCTGCATGGTCACAGCTTTGAGCACAGCCAGGGTTAAGGTGCATACCCGGAAAACCACCCACAGACAGCTGTTTCAACCTTGATGGGTCTCATCAGTGTGGGGTTGATTTTACTGGGAATGCAAGAGAGGCTATGGGATATATATATTTTTTTTTTTTTTTTTTTTTTTTAATGTATATATATTTATTTATATGGCGCCATCCAGGTACTTGTTCTTTACATTACCTGACAATACACAATATTCTACTATTATAGGAGAGTGTACTGTAACGGGTTCTTAGGTATTGTTCCATCTCTGGTAGCAATACCTATATCTTTTCGTTTCTTTACAACACATGTAACATAATATAAAAAAAAATGGGAATAAGCACTTCAGATAAAAAATAATAGGAAAAGGAGTCCCTGCCCTGAAGAGCTTAATTGCAGCATATTTGTTCATTATTCTTACCCTCTTCATTAATTGTACATACTGCTTAAGGATACTGCAGACATTGCTCTTTCTGAAGTCAGCCTTTCTAAGCAGCTAAATATACTGAGGCGATTGATAGTATATCATTGTATAAGTAAATATACATTCATTTATAAGACACAAGTGATCTGCAAATAAATATTATGTTAAACATTAAAAATATCACTTGCACTCTGACTTTTTGCAAGTTACTGTAGTTACTTCAGTTACCTTTTGATTTCAAATGTTTATTGATATCATACGAACAGTTCTTCAAGTACAATGATGCCATTCTTACTCACACCTTTTGGTTCACAGCCCTGCTTATTACATAGGCTGCTGTGTACAGCAGTGCATCTAAAATCTCATATAGTTTAAGAAAATGTTATGGTTATGAATAATTCAAAAATGTCACAAGGACATATTAAAAATCCCATCTCCTGCTATACATATATGCTTGCATTGATGACAGGTCGTGCTGCTGCTGCATGCCACTGTAGACCTTCAAGATCTGGATATTAATTTAATGAGACTTGGTGTTTCTGAAAGCAAACACATTATTCACAAAGCTAATTTGGCTGTAGGACTGCTCACCCATCACCTGGTGCTACACGACAGAGCCTCTAGTCGTGGTAAGTAGTCACAGTTTGAAATGAACATTTAATGACAGCCACTTTCAACTGTGCAACCATTGCTGTACAGATTCCCCATTTCCTTAGAAAAACATTTTAAATATTAGCTAATATCAAAAGTATGTCAGCTGCAGTGACGGATACACACACCTTAACAGCAGTCACATTATGCTGCTGGTATTTTATTCCTGTTCCAGAGTCACCCTTTCCTAATTTTTTTCCCAATTATCATGTTTCCTCTGGAGAGAAAACACTGTAACACATTCACTGAAAAACGCCATCTATTTGTTATCATCTGTCATCCAGCAAGGAAGGCATCTGCTACAGTGAATGCTTACATTTAACGGCTATTGACATAGAGCACCATTTAAATTTTGTCTCCACACCTTGTTGTGACAGAGCAGATCCAAAATATGTATCTCTCAGCATATTGGCTCCCTCTCAGTCTGACCAAAAATAATAGACAGTGGTGTTATTGAAGTAGCTGCAAGACATGACATTACCTTTAACTAATGTCATTGGCTTGTGACATACAGTACCAGTAGAAAGAAAAACAAAAAACACATACAGATCATAAAATATGCCATGAGTAGTCAGACATAGTAGTCCACTGCCATATAAAGCAGATGAGCGCAGTACACATATTGGCATATATGTCTCAAAGCAAGTATGGAAAAAACGGGTGCATTTTTATTTTGCAGCAATACTGTAGCAACATACTTTGTTACATTTTTACCCCATGTGTACCATATTGCAAGGTGCTAACCATCTACCACATATTAGGGAGGAATTTGCATATTATAATACAGTAGGATGCTCCGAATTCTGCATCAAAATCTTTAAGATCTGTGGTGGAATAAATCTTTTTACTAAAAATCTACATGAAACTGACATATTTTTAAAACTTTTCTCAAATAGTAAGGTGAGAAATGGTGAATTAATACATTGATGCAAATATTGTTGGAACAATGTCACTGCACACAATATTAACATTGGAGACACTCAAAATAAGTAGCAAATTTGCCTCGCTGTCTAACTGGTGCAAATGTTGGGCAAAACAATACTAGATATACAGATTTAGGAATTGTTACTGTCTTCGGTACCGTGTCAAGGTGCGAGATTCTCCTACACTTTGTGCACTGTGGCCAGCCAATGGAATCACATCACACAGTTTTGTGGGGTTTATTTAATTGCAATTCAGTATGTCTATGCTATAGTGAATATCTTTGCGGTGAGTCTATTGAATGGACCAAGGACTTAACAGGTGTTTTCTTTACTGTAGAAAAAAATAGTAGATCGATGCGGCAACCACTCAAAGGGACTGGGACTCACCAGAAATTGATAAAAACAGGAAAATGTATTTAACTACATAAAGGGAGCACTCAGGACCAACAAAAACCCAATTTTTGTTTCCCCAATTTTTGTTTCCCCAATTTTTGTTTGTCCTGAGTGCTCCCTTTATGTAGTTAAATAAATCTTTCCTGTTTTTATCAATTTCGGGTGAGTCCCAGTCCCTTTGAGTGGTTGCCTATTGATCTACTATTTTTTTCTATCGCTTCTTGGATCGGGCCGCGCCGGGGAGTGACGTCACTATCCTCCCATGGACACATGATGCCGGGAGAGAGAGAGAGAGAGAGAGCAGCGAAGGACGGCACAGATTGTGAGTAACGGGCTACTCCACACGGACCCCAGTAAACTGTACATTTGCAACTGGGCATCGTAACGCACCACAATTGCTAGCAGTGCATCTCACTAACTCTCTCTCCCTTCTTATCCACTCCTTATAATCTCCATCAAGACTTTTATTTGGCTCGAAGCCACTCGGCTGTTTACCTTAGAGCTACACAGATGGCTTTCCTACCTTCATTTTCTTTACTGTACTTTAACTGATTTGAGTGGTGGGCAATTGTTTACAGTGGGTGTGAAATAAATTATATTTCTCTACTGTACCTTTTAAACATATAACACATATGTTTTTCATAGAGACATTTGGGGACACTGAGACACCCAGAGACGGGGAAAGATGGAGACAGTTTGTATTACACTATTTCTTTAAGTTAATTCAATATCTCACTCGCTTTCTGTATACTGTACTTGGTAAACTAAGAGCAACAATGTAATTCTTCCCTGCTAGAAATGTATAATTATTTCTAAGATGGCAGGCACCGGATACCCCACAGAGCCCGCTTTGATCCCATAGACTCTAGAGAATCCCCATATTCCTACACCAGCAATTCCCAGGGGAATATATGGAGGTGATGGTCCACATGTGGCTCGCAGTTTTAATTACCATATACAGTAATAGTATTTACAAACAAAATGGAGAGTGTATTTTAAATGACTTATGTTTTGTTTGTTTTTTTTAAACTGGAGTCAGAATTCCGTGTCTTTCTCCTCCAGCGTGAAGAGGAGGCACCATCCACCTCCCAAGGGAAGCCTGACCCCTCCTCCATCTCCAACATGAGGAGGAGATCCCTGTCCAGTCCAGCAAGTCTACCAGCGATAAGAGTACCTTTTAGTTTAGAGTGAGGGAGTTAGGGGTGGGAGGAAGTTAAGGTTTTTTTAAACTATATTTTGTTTAATTAAAACCTAATATGTTACTCTGTAAAAACATAATGTTGAAGATATTTTGAATAACAAGTAGTAAAAAAATATTTCTTGTGCAGTAATCAACAATATAAAGTATCATTTAACAAAAAATAAGCATAGCTCAATCATCCGCCAACACGTATTAACTACAGCATATTGTCATTCAATTCTATATACAGTATTCGTCCCTTTTAATCCAGTCAAAATAGCACATGCACTATCTAAAACAAGGGCGCTCAAACTTTTTTTTTGCTGCGCCGCCCTGCTTACTTTTCTCCATTCTAGGCCCCCCCTCCTTACCTCGTGCAGCGTCAAATGACGCTGCAGGGTCACGTGACCCGCAGTGTCATTTGACGCGTGTGACGTTACATCACATGACCCCACGCTGCCATGGACACGAGGGAGAGCCCATGTTAGGCTACACTTATAGTGCCGGCAACGGCGACACGACGGTCAGGCAATGGTTGCTGGAAAATCAAATAGAGATGACTTCCAGCGATAGTGACCAATCCGTCGCTCCATCGCGCCGTCAAGTCGCGCTTACTATAAGCGCATGCGACGGCGGCAATGCATTTGTTTTGCTGTAACATCGTGTCGCTTTCGCCGTTACCGGCACTATAAGCGCAACCGAAGTTTTAGAGTTGCAGGGGCCTCACGCGATCCCCCGGTATTTAATTTAAATGCTTTGGGGAAGAGCGCAAGGCCCCTAACCGCCAGCCCCTCCCCCCCAGAAAAGTCCAGCGCCCCCCACTTTGCACACCACTGGTCTAAAACTACACACAGAAACCCCCCCCCAAAAAAAAACATGTCAAAAGCACCTTCAGCCGCAACCAGATCACCCATACCCTTGTGACCATAGCAATAAATGGGTGTACGAGTCAAATTTAGGCTTTCATGTTGGCCTCTGTCTGGTAACTGTCCTCAATAAGTTACACCGGAGGGGATGCAATTTCAGCAGCACATAAAATATCAGAATGTAAGTCCTCGAAGACGCACGCGGGATCGTTATTAGGACTAGCAATTATGAATCTCTCCTCACATGTGTTGACAGTAACACAAAATTTGGCCCTGAGTAAAAGGTTTAAATTTGCACCACAGGAAAATTTGATATGTTTAACTGGTTTTATGATATATTTTTGTTTGTACAGAAATTAATAATGAAGAAACAATACTGTGCTAAATCTATCAAGTTGCTGGAGGGCTTTTCTGTCAGGGAGATGGTGACAGTTCATGAACTGGCGCCCTTATTGGATTGTAAAGAAGGCATAGAAACTGAGGGGCCTATGTTCTAAGCGTTCATAAGCCACTTATCTGCCAAAATGCCTACTACGATTCTGTAAGCATCGATAAGTGGGAGATAAAAGACTAAATCAACAAAATTTGGACCCTTCAGAAAAAAATTGCCGAGCGATAAGCCACTTATTGGCAGGTTCTGAAACTCGTGCAATTCTTGTAGCCGTGATTAGCTTATCGAGGCCTAGCGCGGCTCTAAAATGGCAAGTTTCTCCCCAAATCCTCATGCCAGAAATTCCTGGTATGAGGCTGGTGAGAACCTGCAGAGAGGTGGCAAGACAGGACTTAGAAAAAAAAATGCTTTTTTTTCTGCATTGGATTGATGCCGGGAGTTTCTGAAGCTGATACCCATTAATATCAGCACCAGAGTACCTCGGCATAAATCCCATGCAATAAAATACATTAACAGGCTAACTTCTAAAGCAATGAAGGGGTTAACCCCTCCCGCTACCCACCAAGGGCCAAATACCCCTTCACCAATGCTCGCTACCCACAATAAACACGAATACCAACCTCCTCTACCCCCACATAATTGATACCAGAGGCCGCGTGTGTCCAGTGGGTTATCATGAGGTCCCCGAGGTGTTTGGAGGCCCTCAGGTGGTCCCCATGGGTGTCTGGGCCCTCAGGTGGTTCCCGCGGGTGTCTGGAGGTCCTCAGGTGATCCCATGGGTGTATTTGTGTCCTCAGGTGTTCCCAACGGTTGTCCAGGGGTCCTCAGGTGGTCCCCACGGGTGTTTGGAGGCTCTCGGGTGGTCCCTGCAGGTTCCCGCTGGCCTGCGGTAGCAATCATGTGACCACATTTTTTTTCAATACATTTAAATAAATTCACCCCTCCCTCCCAACACATACTGTACTGTAATGTGCAAAATAGCTATTATCCAGATATGGATATTAGCTAATGTGCCCATTATTACATTAAACATTAGCCAGCCAGCATAAATAAAGTAAATACACCTTTCTACTTACCCCTGCCATCATGAAGAGCATCCTCATCAACACTCCAGGTCCATGTCCTCCGATGCCAGCAACAATACAATACAAAATACAATCTAATGGCCCTTAAACCCTTAATCAACTTAGCAGTTAATAATCGTTATAGTAATTAAGGAGTTAACCCAACTTCCCCTGCTACCCACCTGGGAAGCCTAACCACCCACACTGGGACCACTATACCCACCCTGTACCCATTGATTGGCATAGTGGTACATCATACACTTATAATATAGGCATGATAAGCCACTATAGCAGTCAATGGTCACCCTAATAAAAAAGCATGAAGAACAAAAATACACAATAATAAAAGATATACCCAAGCACCTAAACACCCGAATTAAATAACTATAACTAAAAGCACTAGCCAACCAATTCAATAGATAAAAGCACTAGCCAACCAATTCAATACATAAAAGTTCTAGCCAACCAATGAATGAAATAAATAAAAGCACAAACCAACAAAACAATTGATTAATTTAAACCACTAGCCAACAAATCAATTAATAAAAACGCTAGCCAACACATCAATTAAAACCAGTAGCCAACAAAAGAAATATTGAATTAAAAACGCTAAACAATCGGAAAATGAAATAAAAACAAGCCATCCAAATTTCCAACACTTAAAGTCAAACAATAAACAAAAAAAAGAAAAAAACAACAATCAATAGAAAAAGCATGTGCCAAAAAATGTATTGGCTGTATATAAACAGGCAGAGATTAATACATTATTAGTCAACGGACAATGAAAAACAACAAAATAAAAATATACAATCAAAAAACCTGTAAAAATAAAATTATATACATTCAATGTTTTTCTTACCTTTAGAAGCGTTGACCTCTGAATCCCAGCGTTTCAGTGAGCTCTCGTTCGCGACGTCATCAAAGTAAATCCAACGCCATCCACCTTGAAGATCCGGAACAGGTAACACAATTCTTTTTTCTTTTATCTTCTATCACCTTCTTCTATCTTCATTGGTCATTATTTATTTCTTATATTTAATGTTCTATCTTCTGTATTCATCTGTCAATCCAACCCCATGGTAAGTCCCAACGGATTTTGTCCATCGTCTTCTTCCTGTTAAATGAGGTGCCCAAGCCTTATATAGGGCCTGTGACGTCACATTTTCATATCACATGGTACAGCTCCAATCTGATTGGATGCTTTATCATGTGCCAGCCTATTTTTTTTTTTAAGGATGTGACGTCATCTCCAAGGAAGGTACGTCACATCCTTAAAACCACATGGCTATATCACATGGTATTACAGACAATGGGATTAAAGACAATCCCATTGATTGCTGTACCATGTGATAGGTTACATAAATTCAAAAGGATGTGACATCATCCCTTAAAGTGACGTCACATCGGACGCGGTTCTGCTCTGGTGCCCCCCTGCTCATCTACACTGGCGACACACTTTATTGCAGTGTGGCCAGTACCGCAAGCCGGGAGATTTCCCGGCTTGCAAGTGGCAGCCCCTCGGCGTGCCGCGCGTCTCCGATGCGCGGTCACGCGTCATCGGGTGCCTGCGCCCCCTGCACGCACGTCCAGGGCTCCCCGAGGGAGCCCTGGTGTCCCGCGATGTGGGGGACGGCGGCAGGGGGTTCCGGGGGACCCGGCGGACCCGGAGAGGAGAGGGGGAAGCCGCGATCGGCGGGCCTCTCCTCCGCTGCTTCGGCGCGCGCCCGGCACCCTCCGGCGCGCGCCAGGTAACTGCTGCGGCCGAGAACGGGCAAATGCTCGAATAAACTCGGCCGCAGCAGTACACTAGTAATAAAATGTATATTTAAAATATTCATTTATTATTTATTATCACAGGTAATCGAGTCTTTCTGAATACCGTGCTAGCAACGCTTAAAAAAATTACGATTTAAATGGACCCGCAATTTTTTTTATGAACACTTAGAGCATAGGGCCCCAAGACTTTTGTAAATGCAATGTTGAAACAACTGAAACCAAAATAGAAAAATATATGCCAGCCTTTCAGATTTTCCCTCCTGTTTATATATTTTACAAATGAGTATGCAATGCAGTGGTTAACTTAGATTTTGATATGGTGCTACACAAGAGGTTAGTGTACAAAATAACGGATATTGAGCTCAGTAAAAATATTAGCACCTAGATTGAAAACTTGTTGAAGGATAGACAACAGAATGTTGTCATAAATGGAAGCTTTTCATATTGGGCTAAAGTTGTAAGTGGAGTTCCTCAAGGATCAGTACTGGGACCCCTGCTTTTTAACTTGTTTATTAATAATCTTGAGGATTGCATAGAGAGCAAAGTCTGCTTCTTTTCTGATGACACATTAAGGGATTATTCTAGTAGCTCCGAATTGTGACTTCCCACCTTCTAAAGTACACTTTAGAAGTGGATTTGCATGCTTTACTATTCTCATATGTCAAAACCGTGCATTTTTTTTAAATTTGTTTATTAAAAGGCGATTTTATGCTGGCTGTACAGAACCGTGTGGAATTACCAAACTCTAATTTCTTTCAAAGAAGTTGTATTCTAGAATCTCCAAAAAGTGCAAAATGCTAAAACGTTTAAAAAAAACTTGCATTCATTTTCTTACAAACCAGAGCCTGAAATAGAGCTTTTATGTGGTGGTGGTGGTAGAGTAAGAGTAGTAATTCCAAACTACTAAATTGGAAGTCCTGACCATCTACCACCACCGCCACCATGTAACAGCCCTATTTCAAGCTCTTGAGGGAGGTAGGAACAGTTTCAAGTCATTCAGCTTCAGAAGCTAATACAATCCCGGTGATTAGCATGTTAAACAGTGTGGTTAGTCACTTTTTATACAAGTTGTTGAGAAGATGCGATTTGCAATAGAGAATAAGGTTTTTTCTAACATTTCATTCCTCTGCTTCATTTCATTCCTCTAACATTTCATTCCTTCTACCCCTACTTCTGAACTTGCCAAACCATGCGATTTGCCAATGACAACTTTGGAGCTACTGTACTAGAATAGGCCCCTATATTTTTTAAGGTAGTAAAATCAGCAGAATGTAAATTCTCTCCAGACATACTTAGATAGACTTAGATAGACTGGAAACTCGGGCAGGTAAATGGCAGATGAGGTTTAATACAGATAAAAATAATGTTATGCATATTGGGAAACAAGAATTAAAGCTGCAGCTCAAGCTGCCGTTTTAATATATATATATATGTAGAGGTATCAGTACCGTGTTAGCCGAGCTTCAATAATCAAAAAATAAATAGATGATACCGTTCTGTGGCTAATGAAATGCTTTTATTTGTGCGAGCTTTCGAGATACACTGATCTCTTCTTCCGGCGATGTTACAATGAATGAAGCAAGCAAAAGGTATACTTAACAACAGTGTCTATTGGAATGTTATCTGTGCTGGTCCTTCCCCTGGTGTGGATGTGTTTTATGGCTAGAGGTGTCAAAAGGTGTGTGGAGTGGGAGTGGATATAAATGATGTGGAAATGTGAGAGATTGTAGCACAACTAAAAGTGTGTGTGGATACTTTGTGGTCCCTATTGGTGTATAGGGATGGAAAAACAAGGAGTATTAGTATGTGTAAGAGACAGCTGTGTGTGCATACATATAGCACAGTATGTACAGACATGGCCTTTAGCGCTCATTGGAAGAGAGTTCACTTGTGTCAGTAATGACTCATAAAATTTCGATCTCTGTTTAGGCCACTGCTAAGTGTCCCGAACAGTTGCATAAATTTGTATTCATGCAACCGTCTCTCTTTCGGTGTTTTAAGATTACCTTTGAGTATGGCAACCCTCAGATCGTTCATCTTATGGCCAGAGTCAGAGAAATGTTCGCCAACAGGACTGTCTCTTGTTCCGCGTGTGATGCTGTGGCGATGCAGGTTAATTCTCTTGTTTAGCCCCTGCCCTGCCTCACCTATGTAGTAGCAGCCCCATGGGCATTTCATGCACATGATGAGGTACACGACATTGCTGGAGGAACAGGTGAACCTTCCTCTGATTTTGTATTCCCGATTCCTGTGTGGTATTTGTATTGTGTCCGCTGTGTAGAGCATTGCGCAGGTTTTGCATCTTGAGTCCTGGCATGGTTTTGTCCCGCATTCGTTTGTACTGCTGAATACTTTACTCCTCACCATAATATTCTTGAGATTATGGGGTTGTCTGTATGATAATAAGGGTGCTTCAGGGAAGACCTGTTGCAGTCTTGTATCTTCCTGGAGGATGGGTTGTAGTTTCCTGGCGATCTTGCGTAGGGCTCCTAGGTGTGGGTTATATGTGACCACCAAAGGTACCCTGTCGCTTGTCTCCTTCTGTTTGTATTCAAGGAGATCACTTCTTGGTATTCTGGTGGCTTTGTGAATTTGCTGGTCTACAATTCTGTGGTTATATCCACGGTTTATAAAGTCTGATCTCAAGGCTTTAATCCGCTGGTCTCTGTCTGCTGTGTCGGAGCATATCCGGTTGTATCGTATGGCTTGACTGTAGATGGTTGCATGTTTGGTGTGTGTCGGGTGGAAGCTGTTGTCCCTCAAATAGCTGGCTCTGTTTGTAGGTTTGCGGTATACAGAAGTCTGTAGTTGGTTGTTCTTTATAGTAATGGTGGTGTCTAGGAAATGTACTTCATCCGGGGAATGGGTGAGTTTGAGGTTGATGGTCGGGTGAAACGTATTGAAGTTGTCACAGAACTGTAGGAGGTCCTGTTCGCCAGAGGTCCAAATCAGGAGGATGTCATCGATGTAGCGAAGGTATGTAAGGGGTTTCAAGTGACAGGTGGAAAGAAAGTCACTTTCCAGTTTTGCGCAGAACAGATTGGCATACCGTGGCGCCATCCGAGTACCCATAGCGGTCCCAGTTGTCTGGAGGTATGTGTCATTTCCAAATGTGAAGTAGTTATGGGTCAGAATAAATTCGATGCATTTAGTCACTGTCTCTGTGAGTGGCTCCTGCGGTCCCAGAAAGTATCTGCAGGCTGAAATCCCATCCTCGTGGGGGATGTTTGTATAAAGTGACTCTACATCCATAGTTGCTAATAGTATTCCTGTTGGGAGGGGGCCAATGGCATTCAGTTTGTTTAGCAGGTCGGTGGTATCCTGGATATAGCTGGGTGTGTTCCTGACAAGTGGTTTTAGAATGCCCTCCACCCAGCCAGAAATATTCTCGGTAAGTGTGCCAGATCCAGAGATAATAGGGCGCCCAGGGTTACCCTCTTTGTGAATTTTAGGGAGCATGTACACTGGCGACACACTTTATTCGAGCTCGGCTAGTCCCACGAATTCGGGTATACCCGGGTGTATTGAGGTTTGTGACTGTTTTCTGCCCGAGTGCATTGAGGTATTTTCCAGGCAGGGATTGAAGCATTTTATTCCCGCTGGCTGCAATACTGCACAGTATATATATATTTACTGCATTACAATTCATGAATTTATGCCATCTGGTAGACACGCGAAGCATTGCAGCCTATTAAATCCTAATCATTATCATTTAACAGATCAGCCGCCTGTCAGCCAGGCATGAACCCAGGCTGGGAAGGCAAACGCAACGGGGCTTGTCAGAGGTGAGGAGCGGCGCATTCCAGGTATCTGCCAGGTACATACTGGGTATTTGCTCGAATAAAGTGTGTCGGTGCAGTAGAATGTGCCAGGTTTTGGGTTAGCTGGTATCAGGCCCAGAATTTGTTCTCTTGTGCGGATTGGGAGTGTTTTAATGATCCTGTTGAGTTCTCTCATGTATTTTTTAGTTGGATCCTCCTGCAGTTGGGTGTATTACTTTGAATCAGAGAGTTGCCTGTTTGCTACCCGCAGGTAGTCTGTGGTGTTCATTATGACCACTGCTCCTCCCTTGTCCGCAGGTTTGATTGTTATGTTGTGGATGGCCTTTAGCGATTCTATGTCTCTCCTCTCCATCAGTGTCAGATTACATGTTTGTTTCCTTACTTTGTCCAGGATGGTGGTTTTGGTGCTGTGTCTGAAGCTTTCAATGTACCGGTCCATTGTGGGGTTGCGCCCAGTTTGTGGGATCCAATTGGATTTTTGCTTCTCCCTGCTCATGTGCAGCGGCTCTCCTTCTGCAGTGTTGGCATAATCTTGGTTGTGTCTGTTGTGGAAGAACTCCTTAAGACGCAGCCTTCTGAAGAATTCTTCCAGGTTACTGCACAGCTCAATCTTGTCCATAGGCTTGGTAGGGCAGAATGTGAGACACTTTGATAATACTTGAGGACTCTGCTTGATTAGGTGTGTAATCTGAGAGGTTAATCGTGCAGTCCTGCTGTTGGTGACTGTCAATGTTTGTATTATTAGTTGTTGTGCTGGCTGCTGCAGAGTATCTCATTCTTAGCCTCAGTCTGTGCAGTTTCTTTTCCTTATTGCTAATTAGACCCTTCAGGAGTTTTTCATGGAATGTTTGGAGTCCTCTCCATGTGTCTGTGTGTATTTCTCCTGTCTCCAGGATGCAGTCTATCATCTATTTTGTCTTTCTCCTGTTGCTGTAACAGATGCTGATCAGATGGTTCCTTAATCTTTCTGAGTTCCTGGTGCACAGTTGTTGGGAGAATTTTGTGTTGTATGTGGTGGCAAGTGGGTTTTGAGGACGCGTCCTTTTGGGATCAGATGCTCCTTCTTGCATTTGCTGAGGAAGATGATATCGCTGTCTGTATATACTGTGGGCTCTCCATTCATTTATATTCACACATATACACACACACACACTCTTACATCACTTGCTTTCAGGAACCTTTTGACACCTCTAGCCATAAAACACATCCACACCAGGGGAAGGACCAGCACAGATAACATTCCAATAGACACTGTTGTTAAGTATACATTTTGCTTGCTTCATTCATTGTAACATCGCCGGAAGAAGAGATCAGTGTATCTCAAAAGCTCGCACAAATAAAAGCATTTTGTTAGCCACAGAACGCTATCATCTACAGTATTTATTTTTTGATTTTATATATATATATATATATATATAAATATGGAAGATACCACATTGTAACACACTCAAATGAAGCTAAAGGATTTACTGAAAAAACAGGCACAACTAGCCAGCAATATCATCTTCCTCAGCAAATGCAAAAAGGAGCATCTGATCCCGAAAGGACTCGTCCTCAAAAACCCACTTGCCAACACATGCAACACAAAATTCTCCCAACAACTGTGCACGAGGAACTCAGAAAGATTAAGGAACCATCTGATCAGCATCTGTTACAGCAACAGGAGAAAGACAAAAGAGATGATAGACTGCATCCTGGAGACAGGAAAAATACACACAGACACATGGAGAGGACTCCAAACATTCCATGAAAAACTCCTGTAGGGTCTAATTAGCAATAAGGAAAAGAAACTGCACAGACTGAGGCTAAGAATGAGATACTCTGCAGCAGCCAGCACAACAACTAATAACACAAACATTGAAAGTCACCAAGAGCAGGACTGCACTGTTAACCTCTCAGACTACACACCCAATCAAGCAGAGTCCTCAGTATTATCAAAGGGTCTCACATTCTGCCCTACCAAGCCTATGGAAAAGATTGAGCTGTGCAGTGACCTGGAAGAATTCTTCAGAAGGCTGCGTCTTAAGGAGTTCTCCCACAACAGACACAACCAAGATTATGCCAACACTGCAGAAGGAGAGCCGCTGCACATGAGCAGGGAGAAGCAAAAATCCAACTGGATCCCACAAACTGGACGCAACCCCACAATGGACCGGTACATTGAAAGCTTCAGACACTGCGCCAAAACCACAATCCTGGACAAAGTAAGGAAACAAACATATAATCTGACACTGATGGAGAGGAGAGACATAGAATCGCTAAAGGCCAACCACAACATAACAATCAAACCTGCGGACAAGGGAGGAGCAGTGGTCATAATGAACACCACAGACTACCTGAAGGAAGCACACAGGCAACTCTCTGATTCAAAGTATTACACCCAACTGCAGGAGGATCCAACTAAAAAATACATGAGAGTACTCAACAGGATCATTAAAACACTCCCGATCCGCACAAGAGAACAAATTCTGGACCTGATACCAGCTAACCCAAAACCTGGCACATTCTACATGCTCCCTAAAATTCACAAAGAGGGTAACCCTGGGCGCCCTATTATCTCTGGATCTGGCACACTTACCGAGAATATTTCTGGCTGGGTGGAGGGCATTCTAAAACCACTTGTCAGGAACACACCCAGCTATATCCAGGATTCCACCGACCTGCTAAACAAACTGAATGCCATTGGCCCCCTCCAAACAGGAACACTACTAGCAACCATGGATGAAGAGTCACTTTATACAAACATCCCCCACGAGTATGGGATTTCAGCCTGCAGATACTTTCTGGGACCGCAGGAGCCACTCACAGAGACAGTGACTAAATGCATCGAATTTATTCTGACCCATAACTACTTCACATTTGGAAATGACACATACCTCCAGACAACCGGGACCGCTATGGGTACTCGGATGGCACCACGGTATGCCAATCTGTTCTGCGCAAAACTGGAAAGTGACCTTTGCTACATCGATGACATCCTCCTGATTTGGACATCTGGCGAACAGGACCTCCTACAGTTCTATGACAACTTCAATACATTCCACCCGACCATCAACCTCAAACTCACCCATTCCCCGGATGAAGTACATTTCCTAGACACCACCATTACTATAAAGAACAACCGACTACAGACTTCTGTATACCGCAAACCTACAGACAGAGCCAGCTATTTGAGGGACAACAGCTTCCACCCGACACACACCAAACATGCAACCATCTACAGTCAAGCCATACGCTACAACCGGATATGCTCCGACACAGCAGACAGAGACCAGCGGATTAAAGCCTTGAGATCAGATTTTATAAACCGTGGATATAACCACAAAATTGTAGACCAGCAAATTCACAAAGCCACCAGAATACCAAGAAGTGATCTCCTTGAATACAAACAGAAGGAGACAAGCGACAGGGTACCTTTGGAGGTCACATATAACCCACACCTAGGAGCCCTACGCAAGATCGCCAGGAAACTACAACCCATCCTCCAGGAAGATACAAGACTGCAACAGGTCTTCCCTGAAGCACACTTATTATCATACAGACAACCTCATAATCTCAAGAATATTATGGTGAGGAGTAAAGTATTCAGCAGTACAACTGAATGCGGGACGAAACCATGCCAGGACCCAAGATGCAAAACCTGCGCAATGCTCTACACAGCGGACACAATACAAATACCACACAGGAATCGGGAATACAAAATCAGAGGAAGGTTCACCTGTTCCTCCAGCAATGTCGTGTACTTCATCATGTGCATGAAATGCCCAGGAGGCTGCAACTACATCGGTGAGACGGGGCAGGGGCTAAACAAGAAAATGGACCTGCATTGCCACAGCATCACACGCGGAACAAGAGACAGTCCTGTCGGCGAACATTTCTCTGACTCTGGCCATAAGATGAACGATCTGAGGGTTGCCATACTCAAAGGTAATCTTAAAACACCGAAAGAGAGACGGTTTCATGAATTCAAATTTATGCAACTGTTCGGGACACTTAACGGTGGCCTAAACAGAGATCAAAATTTTATGAGTCATTACTGACACAAATGAACTCTCTTCCCATGAGCGCTAAAGACCATCTCTGTACATACTGTGCTATATGTATGCTCACACAGCTGTCTCTTACACATACCAACACTCCTTGTTTTTCCATCCCTATACACCAATAGGGACCACATAGTATCCACACACACTTTTAGTTATGCTACTATCTCTCACATTTCTACACCTACCCATACCATTTATTTTAACTCCCACTCCACACAACCCTTTTGTAAAGCACTGTATACACTGTGGGCTCTCTATTAATTTATATTCACACAGATACACACACACACACACACACACACACACTCTTACATCATTTACTTTCAGGAACCATTTAACACCTCTAGCCATAAATCTCATCCACACCGGGGGAAGGAAAAGCACAGATAACATTCCAAGAGACACTGTTTTTAAGTATACCCTTTGCTTGCTTCATTCATTGTAATATCGCCGGAAGAAGAGATCAGTGTATCTCGAAAGCTCACATAAATAAAAGCATTTCGTTAGCCACAGAACGGTATCATCTATTTATTTTTTGATTTTATATATATACATATTTAGCAGGGTCCCCCCTGGCCCTCCTCACCTGCGCAGAGTTGCGGGTACCCCCACACCATGTCAGGCAGTTGCAGGGGCGATCGCGGCTCTCGGCGGCATCAGTGACAGGGTTCCGCCATCTTGTGTGCGTTTGCGCATGCGCAGTGCGCATTTGCAGTCGCGGTGGCCATTACACGCAGGAAAGTGTAGGGAGGCAGGAAGGAACCCTAGAAGTCACGCATGCGCAGTTAGGACGATGCGGCGGACATTACAGGTTTGCACAGGCTCCATGGAGAGCGGCGGCGGCGACACACGGGGCCCCAATGTTAAAGAGGGCCATAAAGGACTACAATTCCCAGCAGCCTCCTGGGGACTGCACTTTCACCTTGGTCACAGGCAGCCAGACAGCCAATAGAGCTTGCAACTTCTACTGCTGGAGAAGGATACATTGTTGTGTGCAGAGTCAGGAAGCAGATTGTGAAGCACATGAGTTAGTCAGGCTAAGGAAACTGGGGGAAGGAAGGGGGGCAGAGAACTGCGAGCTTCTGCCCTAGGTCAGAAATCCCCAGGCTAGAGCTGAGGCCCTGACTCCCCACTAGTGAGGGCGGGTGTTCATAGGGACAGGCCCTTAGGTAAGGAACCTGTGCCCCTTCAGCTGTGCAGTTCCTTAGAGCAGGGAGAGACCCTGTGCAGTTCCTTAAAGCAGGGAGAGACCCTGTGTAGTTCCTTAGTGCAGGGACCCAGTGAAAGGGTTTGCTGCATGTTGCTGTAAGCTGTGTTGCTGATCCAGAGACTGTCCTTACGGTGGGATGGCCGGCGGGACCCCGTCCTTGGCGGAGGTACAGATCAGCGCTGGACCAAGCGGCGCCGGTAGACCCTTTGTGAAGACACCCAGGTGTAGAGACACCTGGGCAGGTATTTACAACCTTCCACACGTGCACCAACTTTAACTTGCTCATCACATATGACAGGCCTGTTCACACACTTGAGTGGGCTTGGACTCATTGAACACGGGGTTGGGAAGGGGGTGTAAAGGTATAGCACCAAACCTGGTAACCTATAGGTTCCCCCTCACATACACTCTATATGCGATTGGGTGGGGGAATACCCATTTCATATAGTTGTTTTTTTTCCCATTCAATATGTGCATCAATACAATCTGCACACTGACGTGATTAGCTAAGCTGCAGATTGATCCGTTCTGGAAGAAGATCCCTCTGGGGATCGAAACGTCGGTTTGTGTGTCTGTTTCAATACTGTATTTTGCTGACTTACCTCTGAGTGCTGTCTCTCTTTGCTGTTCTGCTGCCTTGCTGGATGGTAACGTACTATATATATATATATATATTTTTTTTTTTCCCCATTCAATATGTGCATCAATACAAACTGCACACTGACGTGATTAGCTAAGCTGCAGATTGATCCGTTCACCTGTAATCAATCGCTTTGCTCAGGGTTATTTAATTCAGCATTATGGGAAATGTAGTTCTGGAATATGATTCACTGGGTAGTTACTAGATACAATTGGTGGACAGTTAGAGAGAGGGTGAGGGTCAAGAGCCAAAGCCTATCAGAAGGGGAAGGGGCTGTCACTTTGGAAATGCTTCCTACTGTACATTAGAAACATTAAAAAATGTCTTTAAAACATTTTTTTTTAATTTTGAATGCTACAAGTATTTTCTCATAGTACAGAACTGATTTATTAAAAAAAAAAAAAAACACACACATGTAAGATATTGCTTGAACTGCTGCTTTAACATAAGGATGGCATTTGTTTTTTTTAGAATTCAGAAAAATGTATCACCAAGCTACAGTAAGAATAACCAAGCTAAGGATTCTCCACTCTAACTACATTCTATATGCCTCAATGATGCAACTGACTGAAATTGTGTTGTAAAAGATGTTATCTATTGTCTCTGATTAAATTGAGAAAAGAACCGGGCCGTGGACTTTTTGATCTATATTGAAAGTTGGGAAATGTATTTGCACCCATCTAATGAACAAATGTACAAAGTAACTACAATTTACTGATTAACGTAGCATTTGTTATAAAAACAATTTAACTGGGTATGTTTAGTTGTCTAAAATCAAAATTCTGCATTACCATAATTTCAGAATATGTTTTGTAATCCTCCCATCACAACATTATGTCCCTATAATATATTTTAATATTGAACTGTGTATGTTTCTTCATTTACAGTGTTGTGATATTCCATACACAGTTTTGTGCAATTACATTTTAATAATGCTTTTCAGAAGTCAATGTGAAATTGACACCTCTTAAAAAGAATACAGTACAGTTTAACTGTTTTTAACTGGCACTATAACTACATTTAACATTGCAAAATACTACAGCAGTTATGTGAAGTAAATGTGTAAAATTGTCTTAGCCTTTTGTAGTTAAACTTTTTCAAATTTAGATTTAATTATATTTTGTGGCTACATTATATTTGTAATTGTTTGTTTATTAGAGAGAAATCCTTGTTTTTCTCAGATGGTTTCAGCAGTGTTGACAGGGTGATTCTCCAGAGGGTTAGGGCTTTGGACACAAGTGTCCTATCAAGGGCAAAGGGATCAGCCAGACAATTATTTTGAAGGCTAATTTCCTAGACCTAGCCTAGTATGCCTGTTTTCTTTCAAATCTTTAGAGGATTGATACTCCCAAAGATATTCACTCATATTTACGAATTTATCATTTTGTAGTACTTTAACCTTTTCAGTGCTCCAAAATGGTTTGCAGGCCCTACATTCACTAAAACTGTTACAGTAAAAAAGTAACAATTTTCCCGGATTTAGCATGTGTGCTAAATTTTTCCATTAGGTAACTTTTTTCTAACATTGTATCTGGTGTGAAATAAAGTAAAATGAATAAATGAAGCCAAAAAACGAATCTCGGTCATTTTAATAGTCTGTAAATATAACTGAAAGGGGTAGATATCTATCAAGCTTTTAGACTGTGTTTAATATTTTCTGTTGCTAAAATAAATATAATAAACGTGTACAAGTTAGGCAGAAAAGTTTTTGCAACCTCAGACTTGAAATAGTTTATTGAAAAAAAGAAAAAGGAGAAACATACTGTAATGTCCCAGCCCAGGCACAGATTCTGATACATATAATTCTCATATGTACATTGTGTAATTCCTCTATACCTATAAGATTATAGGAGTCCATGCAAAAATGGATTTGAGGCAAAGTGACACACTGTGCTCATTAGCATGTCATTTCCAAGAAACCCTAGCTGGAGTGGAAGCACTGTATGCTAGGAGATAATGGTGAAAAGCAGGTTGGCAGACCTATCTGAGATATGTGAATGTGCTCTTTTATTCCCACTGTAAACTTTTCAGACTTAGGATTTGTGTTACTTTATAGAATGTGTTATAGGCAGGTTTTAGTTGAGCGGTTGAAGATTTCAATATCATATTTAGATATCTGATATTTATCAAACTAATGAATGACACACAGTAACTTTTGGTAAATAATGGAAGTGCGATAGTATATTTTTCCGAGTTGATCTTTACTCTCTAGAAGGTGGGGCTTGGACTAAGCAGTTAAGAACATCAAAGTGATTAAGAGATGGAGGAAAGTGAAGAAAGATATGAAAGATTAGCAGAGGTGATGATTTGTTAGCTCAAGCTTTGGCATGGGGATACAGTGTAAATATCATAAACTATAGTGGAGGTGAGTCTTTCAGATTAGAAATATGTAAAGCTTTAAAAATGGATTAGCACTTTTTTTGCAGTTTTTTTAATCAAAATTGATTCCTAGCAAACCAGTTTGCCACACTTTAAAGGGCTATACAGTACGTTTCTCAGAAATCATGTTTCCCCCATCAATTGTCTGTTTCGCCAATGAATTGAAGCTTAGGAACAAACCACAAATAATTTGCCGAGCATTTTCTCCTCTCCAGCAAAACCCAATATTTCAGGCTCTGGGTGAGAATTAGCATCAATAATGTAAATGCTTGGCAAATTTTGACCATGCTCTGACTGATTCATGCCTTGTTCATGGTTTTCATGCTTTTTCACACATCTCTATTTAGGATGACATCAAATGTGCCATACATTTTGTGGTGTTAATAGCACACTGTTGCTGCAAAGGTGTTGTGCAACTGCTGCTGTTCTGCTTAGCACCCCTGCTTAGCAGGATTAAACAAATAAGGGTCAAGGGGAACTATATCAGTCTGGAGGTGACACAGAGTAGAACTTTCAGCAAGAGAGCTAGCCATGGTCTCCATGCCTATGACTGGTACACTTTAAAGTAAAGTTTGCATATACTGTAGTAATTTCCAATCCTGCATCTCTCTCTGCAGTTTGTTGAATGTACAGATAGGGAGGAAAGAGAGAATTGATAATTGAAACTAATAAAACACCTGGCATCGCTTGAAAGATTTTGTTCTTGGGAAGATGGTACTGTGCTTGGAAAAACAAATTAGATATTATAAAAGGTCACACTTCTGCTTTAAATCACTATTGTCACTTTAGTAATTCTAGTACAATGAATTTCTGGTCAGTATGTTAAAATAATGGGCCTAAGATCAAATCTGCCTTTTTACTTGCAATGTGGGACACTATTTACCAATATTGATCAGGATAAAATATGTAAGGAATTCAAACAGAAAATTCCCTGTTTTGGTTTTATAAATAAATAATCAATTGAGTTACGTGCGCCAAATAGCCATTATTCATTAGAAAACAATTATCCATAATTAAGCACAGTAACTCTGGTTTATATTTGATTTCAATAAAAGTAAATTACAATATTTTTCAGTTCTTAATCTGCAAAATATTTGTGACTACATTTACTGCTAGTTAGTAGCTGCAGATAGCAGGTAAGTTCTCATGGAACCCCTCTTCCTGATTGCACAGACCATTTTGCGATCCCGATTATAACGCAGTCTCATTATGTGGACCCCGAGCACATACACATACTGTACTAGCATTGTAGAGAGGAGCTGGGAGGTCTAAGAAGGAGCAGTGGTGTAAAAGCCCTGCCTTCCTCCTCTACCAGACCACATTTTTTAAATCTGAACTGTTCAGGGGTCCCCTGATCCTCAGACTAGACTGCACCTGTGCTTTTTGAGTCCAAGTGTATGTATGGAAACATGGCCAAAATGTTAAATTAAAAGACAATTTTATTTAATAGATATCAATACATGTATATTTAGGCACTGTACCGTGTATAAAGTTTCGCTGGATGTGCATTGAGCTCTGTCTGTGTTTCATGTTCGTCTCTGGTTTTATATGGAAACAATTACCCTATAGCACGGGGAAAAAACAAAAGCAAAAAGATATATAATGTGCTGATAAAAAATAACACCTCTCCACTTTAATGTAGGAACTCACAAGATGATTTATTGATATAGGCATACAGTATGTGTAGAGATCACATTGAATAAGCTTCTGTAAAACTCTCCTCCTATGATATTTTTAAGTTAGAATATATAGTTAGACTATAGTTTGACTAGAGGTTGACTGGGGACTACATCTTTCTGCAAACTCTTCTACACAAGGCAACAAACGGTGAGCTACTCTGACCACACTATGATTCTATGCTTGTTAGCCTGAAAACTAAGCCCCTTTACATCTTATTTTACTGCAGCCTCTCCCAATACTTACTGCACACAACTGCCCTCCTGCCCTCAACCCTCACCACCCGCACCCCTCTGCAAACCCTTAATAGGCCCTAGCATTGTAATGTAGCAAAACATTTTGACAAGGAAAAGGCACACCCCTGCTGTTTAGTTTGCACACACTCAATTTGCACACAACATCTTCATGCAACATTACCTAACTCTGTGATAAAGAAACTGGTATGTACCTCACCTTTTTTCTTTCTCGTGGCCTCATGGAAATGTTACTCTCTCTATCCACTACAAACTCCTCCCTCCTGGCCCACACCCAACATCACCATACACCCTGGGTTACTCAAAAGCCTTGCAGTATCTACTGAATGTTAGTGGAGAACTCTGATAACCAGCACACCAAGCACCGCTCATTCTAATGGCAAACATCACAAATTTACAACTTGCAAACAACTACTCAAATTTCTACTCATACTGTTACTCTCTTTAGCATGTGATTTTGAACTTAACCCAGAACCCCCTTTTCAACTCTGTCCCATACCCCTGAGAATACCCCTTTCAAATTCCAAAAAGGTGTATCTGTCGCCCATATAAATATCCGGAGCCTGCTGCCCAAACTGGATGAGCTAAGGGCATGGTGCCTTATGCATAAACCCAAAGCCATCATTCTCACAGAAACATGGCTAACCCCTAAAACCCTGATGCAAATATCGCCATTCAGGGATACTCCATTTCTAGGAGAGATAGGTCAAAGAGAAGAGGAGGGGTGTTTTTTTATATTGCAGACACCTTACAATTTCCAATGTTAAATTGTACCCCAAGCCCACCCTCTTTTGAAATCCTAGTTGACAAAATATGCCACCTTTTTCTAAGCCTACTTGGTTGATGGCATCTAACGCCTCCCTAAAGCCCCTCTCCAGTCCCTGACTGATATCACCCAGTTTCTTGGCTCCATTTCCTCTCTGAATGAGAAGAGTGAGCTGCTAGTTCTTGGGGATTTAAACTTCAATTGACTTGACCCAAAAAGCACAAAATCCAGATACAACTCAAGTCACTTAAACTAACACAACTAATTTCCAAACCCACATGGACAAACCTGAAATCTCACAACCATTCCTTTCTAAAATGGATTATCTCCTCAAATCCCATCGGAATCCAATCCTCTGGCATCCTTCCTGACCATGCAATAGTGTACTGTGTAAAGAAAATGAAACCACCCCAATCAAGCCCTAAAGTTTCCCCACTAGAACATTTAGAAACTTTAACCCACAACAGTTTCTGGCAGACTTTACCAACTGCCTTTGGTACAAAATCGACTTAATTCCCGACCCTGATTCTGCACTCAACTATTTCCAATCCGAGTTCTTAAAACTCTGTTATACCCATGCTCTACTACGCAGAACAAGAGTATGGGGGCCAACCTTCCGTGGGTTACAACTGACCTTATAACACTCTACCATTTCAGGGATGCCTTGTGGAAAAGCTACAAAGTGACTGGCACTACCAAGGATTTTAATCACTACAGATGCCTGCGGAACATGTGCACAAGGCAAACAAGAAATGCAAAAGCACAATATTACTCTGACAATCTTCAGCAGAATACATCAAATCCAGCTAAATTCTGGAAGATTATCAACAATATATTCCAGCCTTCTAGCCATCAACAACCAAGTAATATCACAAAGGAGGCTATTACTCTGACAAACCCTAATGACATTGCAAATGCATTCAATGATTACTTTATGGGGTGTGCTCCATACTAACTTATTAGCGAAACGCAACCCAAACCACAAACATGAACCTCATTCTGTGAGGACCCCTATAGCCCCATCCTCTCCCAACACTGCTCACATTTTTCAATTTGTCCCAATATCCAAAGAGGAGATTAATCGAGTGCTCCTAAAATTAAAATAAACAGCCAATGTGGACCTGCCTTACTGCAAATAAAGTTTCTAAGACTTGGAGCCCCAACCATTGTTAAACCAATTGCTTCCATAGACAACTCTATTCTGTCTCCAGGCCAATCCCTAAGACCTGGAAAACTGCCACAGTTGTTCCAATCTTCACAAGTGGGGACAAAAACACTGTCTCAAACTACAGGTCAATCTCTCTTCTCCAAATACTATCCAAAGTCATGGAAAAATGTGTTCATTCTCAATTAAGCGATTACTATACCAAGACAAATTTCCCTACCCAATTTCAATCTAGCTTTCGCCCCAGACATTCCATGGTATCTACCCTGCTAAAAGTTTGCAATGAGATCCAGTGTGGAAGGGAACGGGGACAACTCACTGGTGCAATATTCCAAGTTTTTGCAAAGGCTTTTGATACTGTTAATCATGTTATCTTGCTTAACAAACTCCAGTGCTCTGGAATAGGGAAGCATGCTTTATACTGGTTGCATTCCTATCTATCAGGTAGATTCTAACATGTGTCCATCTCAGGCTCTAACTCCAACCCTTTGGATATCACATGTGGTGTCCTGCAAGGCTCTTTTCTGGGTCCCCTACTCTTCTCAGTGTCCATCAATGATCTTCCTACAGCTTGTAAGGGAGCTTCAATACACATGTATACAGATGACACAATCTTATATGCACACAGCCATAGCTTCTCCGACCTTGAACACATACTTCAATCTGACTTTTTGAGACTTGAAAATATGATTTCTCAAAACAAACTGTTTTAAAACACTGACAAGACTGTAGCAATGGTATTTGGGAACAAGGCTACATTTCTAAAGCTTTGAATGACTGAGTTCCATATCAGAACTAACGCTAAAACCACCCTAACTCCTGTTACTAGTTTGAAATACTTGGGCCTATGGTTTGACTTCCATTTAACATTCAGGATGCACATTGATACCCTGACATCCAAATCCTATGCCGAACTAGGTGTATTTTACAGGAACAAATCCTCCCTATGTCTGCTGGTCAGAAAGCGTATCGCACAGCAGATGCTATGCCAATGATTGACTATGGGGTCATAGTATACAGCTTGGCACCCCAAATCAACCTTAGCAAACTTGACACCCTCTACAATTCAATATGTCGTTTTGTTCTCCAATGCAACTACAACACACAACACTGCAAAATGCTCAAAGAACAAGATTGGTCATCACTTGAGTCTAGCTGCAAAGTTCATCTTTCCTGTCTTGCCTTCAAATACTTTCTGGGCAAGCTACCCATCTATCTGAACAAGCTCCTCACCCCTACCATATGCAGCACTTATCATTTGAGATCTGACTCCAAAAGACTACAAATGGTCCAAAGATTCATACAATGTACTCCAAAACTGGAACAATCTGCCAGAGACTCTCACAGCCACCACCAGTCTAATTTATTTCAAAACTAAAGCTGTCTCACATTTTAATCTGGTCTGTTACATACGCCTATAATATATTATCTCTAACTGTGCATGCTATGTCTTGTATATAATGTATACCCCGTTCACTTATGTTACTGTATTTGTAACCATGTATTATTTGTCATCTTAACTCTATGCCCAGGACATACTTGAAAACGAGAGGTAACTCTCAATGTATTACTGTACTTCCTGGTAAAGCATTTTATAAATAAAATATTGGAGGATATGGATTTGTGGTATAGATGTATGTGTTTCACCAGGATCACCTTCCAAACACCTCTCCTTTTTTTCAGCCACAATCCTGGAGCAGATAGGGTGATTTAGGAGATAGGAAGTGGACAATCCTGTGTAAATAGCGTAATAAAGTTTAATCACCAGTAGAAAGGATTAAAATATCACAGTGAACGTACAAAAAAAAAGTTTTAAAATTGCATTTGGAGTACAACAGACTCAGAGTGCAAGCAGATTTGATATCACCGCCACGATGTCAAACTCAGTGTATTTCCGTGTCACGTAATTTTGTATTCTCATATCGTGATACTGGTTTCCATCTCTGCTCTCCGTCTGTTCCCTTCCTTGCGCGAATACCCAACGTGTTCGCATTTGCTTTGTCTGTAGTGTTTGTATGGCTGTGCCAGTGTCAGCGTCTATCTCACTGTATGTGTAGACAGAGTTTTGAGGTAATAGCATTTAATTTTGCAAAACAAAAGTGATAGACATCACTAAAAATTAGATAATCCAATTACGATATGCAGGGTGCAAAAGGAACGAGGAGGCCCAATTTCCCCTATAACAATAATCAAATACCAAATAATGTTCCAGCACTCACTGACTATAAGAAAATAATTAGAAACAGCAAAAAACCTCGGCGCTAACCTCCACAGAAAAATCCCAAAGCAAAAGATTGAATATTACCAGTGAATGGTGACGAATACCCTTAGGCAATCAATTTAGGAATAACCTAGGTACATGAACCCTTCTGCTACAACCCCAATGGGGTTTATCCAAAACCCTGGACAATAGAGATAAACAAGAAAACAAGGGGGAGCAAGGGTTAAAAGGAGAAAATGCAGTCTTCAAATATAACGCGTATATCAAACCTCATAAGGTTAGATAAGCCAAGGAGGAGGGGGGGGGGAAATAGATAAATATAGATCCACAATACTTACATGGCCCCATGTAAGTACAAATATAACAGGAGGTATCTGTGATAATCCAATTCTCCTACCCCAGTCCGTGCAGCAGGGGGGATAGGGGGGCTTGGTCACTGGCAGATGATGGTATGATGAGGTTGGGAACCGGCCATTTGTTCTTGTCCCAGGAGAGCCTCCGTAGCGGTCGCAGTTGCAAGCTGCCTGACATCACCATCACATTTCCCTGCTTTCCGGACACGGTAGCAGGGACTGCAGCTGCAGGGCGTGCGCCTGTACTACGAGTGCTGACTGAGGACTTTGTTTTCATATACGTTGGGATAGAAGGGCAGAGTGAGGGTTACCTCATCATACCATCACCTGACAGTGACCCAGCCCCCCTGCTGCACAGACCGGGGTAGGAGAATTGGATTATCACAGATACCTCCTGTTATATTTGTACTTACACTGGGCCGTGTAAGTATTGTGGATCTATATTTATCTATTTCCCCCCCATCCTCCTTGGCTTATCTAACCTTATGAGGTTTGATATATGCGTTATATTTGAAGACTGCATTTTCTCCTTTTAACCCTTGCTCCCCTTGTTTTCTTGTTTATAAGAAAATAATTGCAAACAGGGTATAAGGCAAAATAGAAAATTTAATGCACACCTAAGATATTGATACACTTGGAGAGATGTCACACAAGTGGGTAATAAGAACATAGACCCTAAGTATAGGTGGTATGGGGAAAAACACAGGAGAAGGGAGTGGGAGAGACACTGGATAGGGTGCAGGGGGAAAAACAGCACGCTGGGGGGAGGGAAATTAGGGGGCAATGTTTCGGGGTTAAGACCAAGTACTCAGGCCCATTCCCTCAGTTCCAAATGGACCACAAGGTTCTTCCATAAACCCTGTGTCCCCAATGAAATAGATATAAACCCACAAATAAGGATAATAACATCATTATTAGAACAGAGAATAAGCTCAATAGGAATAGTCCACAACCAGCAAAAGTAAAAATCTTGTGTAAGCAAAAAGCACAAAATCAAACTGTCAGGTCCTTAGCAAAAACAAAGTCATATATATATATTTTTTTTTATATAATATATATATATATATATATATATATATATATATATATATAGTCAATGAAAAAATGGTTTGCACTCACGGTTTCTCAAATGAAGGCAGATGCTCGTCCCATATAGAAACATGTAAAGGGTAACCAGGGAAATCCGGGTAACAAAGAGACAGCACACCACAATATGATGAAGTAAAATGAAATGTATTAACAACACAGGGCAGCCAACGTTTCGGTCCTCAGAGTGGGACCTACCTCAGGGCAGTGTTTCCCTGGTTACCCTGTATATATATATATATATATATATATATATATATATATATATATATATATATATTAGAAAAAAAGAAAAAGCGCCCGATCCATGTGTAAAATCAGATATAAAAGGTTTAATTTGCCATGAACAGACAATTGCAAACTCACACTTTGTCAGTATAATAAAAGCATATTATGGGACCAGCCCATGCACCAAACCGACGTCAGACTTCCACAACCGTCCTCCGTCTGCATACGGTTGTTGTCACTGCAAATTGGTATTGCAGTTGCCGGTGCCACCGTTCGAACCTCTCTCCGTCAACCCGGATGGGATTCCTATGGTTCCTGGTCTGTACGGCTGCACACGAACCCTCACCAATCGGGGAACACGGAACTCCTGCACTGACGTCTTCACTCTGGCGTCTGGGCTGCTCGACTTAAGTAGTTCCTATACCACGTGACCCTACGTGTTTCATCCGTCTCAGCGGATTTCATCAGGGGATGAACTCTAGTTGAAATGACTTGCTATTTATAATACTCTAGTCCAATAGAGCATGTTAAACCCAATTGGTTCAAATCAATTAGATTCATATTGATCATCTGTGCTAGATGTTAATAAATGAACAGGACATTTATAAAAGGACAGAAATTAAGAATACACACATAAAAGACGGCCATAAGATGGTAAATCACATAATTAACACAACAAACTGGACCATAATATATAATTAATTAGTTCTCCTTGTAGTTATAAACAAATTGATCACATATAAATAATTATAAAAATATACAACATGTAGCTAATATTGTTAGTTGTTATTGAACATAGGTTATCATAATAAATCTGTTGTGTTTCAATGCTTTGTTATTAGAACATTAAAAATAGTTAATTTTTTCATTTGACCGTATTGATGCATATATAACAATAAATGAAATAAATCTAACAAATAAATAAAACATAAATAAAATTGCACCAATATATCTACAAATATCCAAGCTTGAAATTTCAATCACATAGCGTTTATATTGTAAATAACACTCTATGTGATTAAAGGAAGAGATGAAACTATGATCATTCATAGTATATATTAAGAATTCATTGGATCAGACCCTAAACTGGATGACAAAAAAGTTTGATTAGAATCTATAATATACTTTGATTATATATATATGCACATTTTGAATATATTGCATAGATCAATTGTGGATTTAAATTCCAAATAGAAATGATAATAGAGACATATAAAGATCATCGTATAATTATCATCATAAGATGATGATTTATAATTAGTGAAACATAAAGAGATAATCAGAATACCATGTGAGGACATATCCCAAAAATTGGAAACATTAGTATGTAATATTATTAGATTATAAATAGAGATAACCCAATAGGGGGAGAGAGCAAGAAAACGAGCAAACCATAAAGAATAATGATGTAAATATGGAGACGTCATGTCAAAAAGCCAGCAATCCATATTTACAAAAAATCATTATATACTAGTGCATGAATTGAAGAATAAAGTATGTATTATAATATATATACAATATAAATGTGTGAAATGTATAAATATATGAATTTAAGAATTAACATAAATGAATAATATATCTCATCAGTTATGTGTATAATATCATTGTGAGTCTTGCATAAGCAAGTGTGTTGTAACAACGTGTATAACATAATAAATTGAAATAAATGTGTATATACCATTTTTTTGTGTTTAAACGTTAAGTGTATGATATACTAATTTTATAATGCTCAAATTGCTCAAAAATGATCCTGACCAGAGGTCCCCTTTCAAAATACACCACCTGGGAAAAACAGAGGGAACATGCTACACATGTTCAACCCAGACTTCTGTGATCCCACTGATGTTATGCAGATTTTACACATGGATCGGGCGCTTTTTCTTTCCTTTCTTTCTTTCTTTTTTTCTAATAGGCATCGTTGGGAGGTTGGTGAGCCCAAGAAGAAAGCTGCCCGGACCATATTTTTCTTTTTAAAAGGACTCATATGGACATTTAAGTATTGTTTTATCATTTTCAGTTTTTGTCATTCTTTACATTTTTATAGAGATTTTTTCTTTTATGTTATATTTGTCCCATATGATTAGATTTTTTTCATTTTACATTTTTATTGTTCATTTTTTTATAGCTACACACTTTTTTTTTTTTCATTTTTTCAATTATTAATATTTGTTCATTTTTTCATATATTATTTATATATCCACTTGTTCCAAACCACAACATAATTTAATTCAATTGTTACTAGGCATCTGTGCTGGGTGTGTCATCTTGCTGTGTTGGATCAGGGTTGCAGCAATTTGGGTGTGTACTGATAAGGGCGCTGTCTTATATTTTTCTTTACAATTGTTCTTTCATCCATTTTTGATAGCTGCCTATATTGCACACACCTATCCTGCAATTGTTGCTCTGGTTTTGATTCAGCAGGATGATGAAAACTAGTAAGGAAAGGCTTATTAGGAGACAACAATATGCTGAATCTGCAGAAATTGATATGTCAGAACTTAATGAGTTTGGGGAGGTACCCGGGCGCTATCTCTGTGTGGCTTATTTGATGTATGGAAGTGTGAGGAGAATGGTGTGATACTGCCTGTGAGTGGTTTTCAGGTGATGTCCTCTTGTGACTCGGAACCCCAGCAGGATCTATCCAGGACCCTTGTAGGCAATGAATACAAAAAGGGGGGATGGGGGAGCACAATAGTTGGAAACAGGCAATGGTATGGGTCTAATGAAAGCTCTTAAGATGAAAGCTCTTAAGATCTTAACTGCTTCATCTTAAGAGCTTTCATTAGACCCATACCATTGCCTGTTTCCAACTATTGTGCTCCCCCATCCCCCCTTTTTGTATTCAGAACTTAATGAGGACAGTATTGATTTAAAGACCAACTTTTTTAAGCTTGAAAGGCTGGCAAAGGAAGAGATGAAGCACTGGCTTGATCTTTTATCACTACAAAATTATTTAGATGCAAAAATAGTCCCTAGAGGATTGAGGTTGACGAAAAAACCTACATTTGATACAGACGTTGATTTTAAAACTAAATGGAATGATGCAATGGAATCCTGTTCATTCACTTTAATAAAATTATTAATTACCTATAGGGAAGATAAATTGAATGATATTGCAAAAGAAATAGAGGAAATACAAAATATTATGATTCCTTTTGTAGAAAGTGAAGAATTTTTAGAACTAGACAAATTGGTTGACTCTAGGGTACTTAAATATGAGAAAGATATCAGTGAACGCAAGAGTAATGAATATGTGAGAGATCAAACTGATTATGCCACAGATAAAGTTAGAGATTGGAGACGACATGATAGGAGAGACAGATCAAAACATTATACACCAAGTAAATACTACAAGAAAAATAAAACTGATAGATACAGAGATAATAGTAAAGATCAAGGAACCACTTATTTGACACCTAAAGAGAAGGACAAAAATACCAACAAAACTGAAAAGAAAATACAAAAATCTCAGTTTTATTGTCCAATAGAAAACAAATTTGAGGTTTTACAAGATAAGGGTGAATCATGTGAGGAGGTTTTGTGGAAAAGAGAGAACTTGATAAAAGTAGTGGTACTATATCAAAAACCCAAAATAGAGAATCTATTAAAAATAGTTCAGAAAGTAACTCTTCAACTACAAAATCTCATACTGCTTCTTTTTTAGAGCTAGTGACACAACAAGAAAATCGAGAGAGAGGGAAATCTTATCCTCTGTGGGATCGAAAACCAACATACCAATCAAACACCCCTCAACGAAGAAAGAGAAGCAGCGAGGAACCCGGGGAGGGTGGCGCGAGCAAAGAAAGAAGGAGAGTAAGTTAAGAGCAATCCAGAAGGTCACGGTATATTTAATTTATCCACGTTTATTTTATCTAGTAATCACATATCGCTCCTGGCCAGGGGGCTTTCATTTGCACCAAGTAGTCTTCCTAATAGATTTGATCTATTTGTAGATCTAAATAAGTATATTAGGAAGATTACTTTAATGAGACATTTTTCAATTCAGAATAGAGAACAACAAGATGTATTCAGTGCACGAGAAATTGCTTGTATCGATGCAATGACTGTACTGCTTATGGAAATACACAGGCGGAGAATTTAACACAATTACAAAATTTAAGTCAATTAACAACATATGAGTCTGACTGTCTAATGCCATCTAACACAAATAATGGTTATGTCCCATCCCAATTGGAGACAACTATAAACCGAGTAAATGAACAAACTCTTCAGAGTTCATTGAATTCTAATCAAATAGACAACGAGAAATTAATACATTCTCCATTTACAGCTAAATCTACATTTTTCCCATATCATTCAAAAGGAGCATTTATAGAAACCTTCTATGCCATGGCACTTAAAGATTTTGAATCCATGTGTCAAAACACTACTACTATACAAAAAAGGAATTTATCCAAAGAGGAAAACATTGCACTTAAAGAACTAAGTAGTGTGAACAATCTTGTCATCAGACAAGCAGATAAGGGAGGGGGGATAGTCCTGCAAGATAGAGTGGATTATCTCACTGCGGCATATCGATTATTAGGTGATCAAACCTCTTACTGTGTTCTAGGTAGAGATCCTATGGAAGATTTCCAGGTTCAATATAAGGACTTTCTTACTAAAGCCTTTGATATGAATATTATTAGTAAAGCAGAATTTGGTTTTCTATTCATACGTTAACCCAGAACTCCAATATTTTACCATATCCCTAAATTGCATAAATACATTACAACACCTCCTGGTAGACCCATTGTTTCAGGAGTGGAGTCGATGACATCCAGCGTTTTCCAATACGTGGACTATTTTTTACAACCTATAGTTAGCAAATTAAAATCATATTTTAGGGACACGCTGCATGTCCTTGACTCCATCTCTGGAATAAAATGGAAGCCCGCATACATTTGGGCTACATGTGACATAACATCTCTATACACATGTATCAAACATATTAAGGGTTTACAGGCCATTAAACATTTTTTGGATATGGAAGAGAATATATGTAATAAACAGTCTACTTTTATTTTACAGGCGATTTCTTTCATTTTGGAGCACAATTATTTTTTGTTTGAAAACTCATATTATTTACAGGTCTGTGGGACGGCCATGGGCCTAGGTTTGCCCCCAGCTATGCAAACCTCTACATGGGTTTGTAGGAGGAACTCCATGTTTGGGGTGATGCGGATCTGGGGGCTGGCCTGGTGTTCTATGGCCGCTACATAGACGACATCATTATGATTTGAGATGGGCATTTGGAACGTTTGGAGAGTAAATTAAATTATTTTAATAATAACGATATGGATTTAAAATTTACATTCAATCTAAATAAGAAAAGTATAGTTTTTCTAGATCTAGAACTGGAGGCTAGTGAGGATTGTGAGATTATTACCAAAACTCATTTCAAGACGGTTGCAACAAACAGTTATTTGCACAACAGAAGCAACCACTACAAGAAGTGGCTTGACAACATCCCCAGGGGCCAATTTCTCAGAATCAGGAGAAATTGTTCTCTTGATTCTGATTTTCTGGCCCAAGGGGATTTGTTAGTCCAAAAATTTATAGCTAAAGGTTATGATATTCACGTAATCCTAGAGACATTCAGACAGGTGAGTGCTTTGGATCGTGTGGTTTTGCTCAACAAATCTAAAAAAAACTATTTGAAAGATAGAACGGCTAATGTGAAAAAATTAGACATACCTGCTAAATCACCCTTATTTGTCACTACATACAACAACGCAGCAAAAGGCATAACATCCATTTTAAACAAACATTGGAGCATTATGTTAAGGGATCCTATTATTGGTCAGAAGTTACCACCTAAAATTCCTATAATTTACAGGAAAGCTAGGAATTTAAAAACTCTGTTGGCTCTTAGTCGTTTAAAGCAGAATATAGATTATCCCATAAATAGGATATCACAAAAGGGTAATTCAACCTGTGGACGTAGTAGATGCCTAACATGTAGACATATAAATAAGGGGGATCATGTTATTTCATATCATAACAAATCTATCCATGCAATAAAAGGTCAGATCAATTGTTTATCTACATTTGTCAACTATATTATCACATGCCCATGTGGCTATCAATATGTGGGAAGAACAACACGTACTTTGAGCACACGCTTTTTAGAGCACAGGCAAAATATCATTCATGGTATCACTACACATAATTTATCTAAACACTATTTGGAAAAACATAACAAGGATCCATCTTCTCTTTTGGTGATGGGGTTAGAATTAATATCTTCCACACTACTCAGTGGGGATAGACTCAAGAGACTTAATCTAAGGGAGACCTACTGGATATATATGTTGGATACACTGAGTCTAGGTGGTCTCAATGATTGCATCGATACGAGTACAATTGTGTAGCGTCTTTTCTTCCTCTGCATAACATCAGTGGGATCACAGAGGTCTGGGTTGAACATGTGTAGCATGTTCCCTCTGTTTTTCCCAGGTGGTGTATTTTGAAAGGGGACCCCTGGTCAGGATCATTTTTGAGCAATTTGAGCATTTTAAAATTAGTATATCATACACTTAACGTTTAAACAAAAAAATGGTATATAAACATTTATTTTAATTTATTATGTTATACACGTTGTTACAACACACTTGCTTATGCAAGACTCACAATGATATTATACACATAACTGATAAGATATATTATTCATTCATGTTCATTCTTAAATTCATATATTTATACATTTCACACATTTATATTATATATATATTATAATACATACTTTATTCTTCAATTCATGCACTAGTATATAATGATTTTTTGTAAATATGGATTGCTGGCTTTTTGACATGACGTCTCCATATTTACATCATTATTCTTTATGGTTTGCTCGTTTTCTTGCTCTCTTCCCCTATTGGGTTATCTGTATTTATAATCTAATAATATTACATACTAATGTTTCCAATTTTTGGGATATGTCCTCACATGGTACTCTGATTATCTCTTTATGTTTCACTAATTATAAATCATCATCTTATGATGATAATTATACGATGATCTTTATATGTCTCTATTATCATTTCTATTTGGAATTTAAATCCACAATTGATCTATGCAATATATTCAAAATGTGCATATATATAATCAAAGTATATTATAGATTCTAATCAAACTTTTTTGTCATCCAGTTTAGGGTCTGATCCAATGAATTCTTAATATATACTATGAATGATCATAGTTTCATCTCTTCCTTTAATCACATACAGTAGAGTGTTATTTACAATATAAACGCTATGTGATTGAAATTTCAAGCTTGGATATTTGTAGATATATTGGTGCAATTTTATTTATGTTTTATTTATTTGTTAGATTTATTTCATTTATTGTTATATATGCATCAATACGGTCAAATGAAAAAATTAACTATTTTTAATGTTCTAATAACAAAGCATTGAAACACAACAGATTTATTAAGATAACCTATGTTCAATAACAACTAACAATATTAGCTACATGTTGTATATTTTTATAATTATATATATATGTGATCAATTTGTTTATAACTACAAGGAGAACTAATTCATTATATATTATGGTCCAGTTTGTTGTATTAATTATGTTATTTACCATCTTATGGTCGTCTTTTATGTGTGTATTCTTAATTTCTGTCCTTTTATAAATGTCCTGTTCATTTATTAACATCTAGCACAGAGGACCTATATGAATCTAATTGATTTGAACCAATTGGGTTTAACATGCTCTATTGGACTAGAGTATTATAAATAGCAAGTCATTTCAACTAGAGTTCATCCCCTGATGAAATCCGCTGATACGGATGAAACGCGTAGGGTCACGTGGTATAGGAACAACGGTGGTCGAGCAGCCCAGACGCCAGAGTGAAGACGTCAGTGCAGGAGTTCCCCGATTGGTGAGAGTTCGTGTGCAGCCGTACAGACCAGGAACCATAGGAATCCCATCCGGGTTGACGGAGAGAGGTTCGAACAGTGGCACCGGCAACAGCAATACCAATTTGCAGTGACAACAACCGTATGCAGATGGAGGACGGCTGTGGAAGTCTGACGTCGGTCTGGTGCATGGGCTGGTCCCATAATATGCTTTTATTATACTGACAAAGTGTGAGTTTGCAATTGTCTGTTCATGGCAAATTAAACCTTTTATATCTGATTTTACACATGGATCGGGCGCTTTTTCGTTTTTTCTAATATACATCGTTGGGAGGTTGGTGAGCCCAAGAAGAAAGCTACCCGGACCATATTTTTCTTTTTAAAAGGACTCATATGGACATTTAAGTATTGTTTTATCATTTTCGTTTTTTGTCATTCTTTACATTTTTATAGAGATTTTTTCTTTTATGTTATATTTGTCCCATATGATTAGATTTTTTTCATTTTACATTTTTATTGTTCATTTTTTTATAGCTACACACTTTTTTTTTTTCATTTTTTCAATTATTAATATTTGTTCATTTTTTCATATATTATTTATATATCCACTTGTTCCAAACCACAACTTAATTTAATTCAATTGTTATTAGGCATCTGTGCTGGGTGTGTCATCTTGCTGTGTTGGATCAGGGTTGCAGCAATTTGGGTGTGTACTGATAAAGGCGCTGTCTTATATTTTTCTTTATATATATATATACACATAGAAGCTTTAAAATAGTAAAGTTTCAAGATGTAACTAGGTTTATTTAGTTGTTTCTTTTGTTTCAACACATTTTCCACACACATTAAAGTAACTTTCTTTAAATATAATTTATTTCCATCTACCAGTTTCTGGCCAAATTATTATGTGCTGCTTTAGTAAAACCGTTAAATTTCTTCACTAAACGGTCCAGAACATTTTGCGGTAGCTAAAATAAAGAGAAATATGTTCACTAATGCTTTAACTTCAACCTTTCTCTTCTTTCTGGTTATTGAGAAGACGATGAGAAAACCACAATGCTAATTGCAGACATCCCTGTGTTACACATTACACAGAGGCTCACGGGCAGCAACAAGCAATTAGGTTGTACTGATTAATGTGCCTTAATGATGTGACAGGACCCATGGTCCAAAGAGACTCTTGGGTATACAAGATAAAAACTGTCTGAATAATTAACCATTGTTTATAAAGTGTAGAAAGCAATTTATTTAAAATTAGAAAGTGAAATAAAAGATAGATTCACATATAACAATATATAAACAATGGTTAAACAATGCATGCAGCAAAAAAACCCACCTTAATAAACATATTAAAGTGCAGGTCTAATAAAAGAGTTATATTTAAATCAGATAGAAGTGGATTCTTAATGTCTGGTCAATAGGGATGGTTTCAGAGATTCAGGGATGTTAAGAACTGATGTACATTATTGCTTGTCTGTATACCACTCTACTTATTTAGAATGTATGACTCTCAATGCAATCTGTTAATATCTTTGTACAGTGTGCTCTCAAAATTAGATGAAGCAGACCAAGGGCGCAACCAGGAATTTATATTGAGGAATGCAAACTTATTTTGAGTAAATGTCTACATTAGAATTCGTCCATAATGTACATTCGGACGAGCATGCAGGTGACTGTGTCAGGGCAATTCACTTACAGTACCTGCCGGCCCTCGTCCTGCGACGTCATGATGTTGCGGTGTCACGTGACGATGTGTTGCCATTACAACACAGCATCACATGTCACCGTGATGTCGATGGAGGAGGGCTGTTCTCCTACAGATGTTCTGCTCTCTCCCTTGGCCATCAGTTTAATTGTTGTGGGTAATACTTGAGGGGTGCAAATGCACCCTTGTACCCTCCCTGTTTGCGCTACTGAAGCAGACAACATGAAAGAAAACTCAAAGATGGAAGACTGAGAAAGCGTGAAGTGTGAGCTGGCAGCTTTTACAAATATTTGAAATTTAGTACAGTAAATGATAAAAAAATAATTTTCACTTCTCAACAACATAACTAGGCTAACAAAGGGAAAAGCAATTTATCATCTTTATCGCTACTTCTCAAGAGACCCAAATAGGAAAGATAAATATTTAAAATAATACAATTAGAGATATTTCAAGTTAGTTTATTTTAAAGAACAATAATATACAATATGAACTAAATTTGTTCTTCTATTGAATCCATTGCAATTACTCCTGCTCCCAATCCAAACTGTGGCAAATTCTCTGCGAACTGCAGTGTCAGTTGTTGTATTATTTGTATGAGAATATTATGGGGCCTATGCAGAGAGCAGCGCTATTTCGAAATTCGCCATTTTTTGGAGAAAATCGCGCAGAAAGCAGCAGAAAATGGCGAGTTCCGAAAAACGCGCCAATTTTTCTTTTCTAGTTATAAAACTCGCCTCGCGGCTGGCGAGAACCTCAATCTCGCCAGTTTTAAAAATATCCGTATGCAGAGAGGCGCGAACGGCATCTAGCGGCTGTTCGCGCCAATAAAATGGCGCGATTGTCTCAGTTTTAACTCGCCAGAAAAAACTGCCGCTCGCGGCCATTGCAAAGGGAAAATAAAAGCCGCAAATTTGTTTTAACACATTTCTGAAGCGCGCATCTCGCCAATTTAAACTCGCCACACGCATCCATGTTAAACATAGCAGAATTCGCACTTTTCTGCATATGGAGATTAAAACTCTCCAAACAAGCTACTTTTTAATAAATTCGCCAATTTTAAAATTCGCTGCTCTCTGCATAGGCCCCTATATGTGTCTATATCCTCACAGAATAGCATTTTCAAAAACAATTATTCATAAAGCTCTGAAAACAACTGATGGACTGAATGCTTTAGAGCTTCCTGAATAAAGCTTTAAGAAGACTACGACTTTATTCCAATGTACATTTTGCTAATTGTTTTTCTGGGAAAAAAAAGTGATTTCTCGGCTTTCTATAATCAATAACTGGTTAAAATCAATCCACATTTTTCATGACATTATGTTATGCATTTTTCTGCCCAATTTATTGGTATTGCTTTATTTACATGCACCCCAATCAATAGATGATTAACCATAATCAGGGTCTGCTGCAAGTGTGTTGTATCTAGTATACTATGAGTGTAAAAACAACAAAAAGTCTCCCGTTCTGCTTAGAATATATGTGTAAGTGGTGGGGGAGGGGAAGGTGCTCCTCTGGGTAGAAGGATATACAAGGAACTACAACAAGACAAGTAAACCCAGTTATGGGCACTCAGATCCCCTGAATGGAAGTATTATGAGATAATTAAGAACTCATTTATTAATATAAATCCTCTAAAATAATGGTGGTTAAAAAACAACGATGCAGAGTTGGATTCCTCAATCACCCTTGTAGGTGTTGGAATCTATGTAATAATGAAGGAGTAGGGTACACTATAATGTTCAATCTCCTTTGGTATAATAACCAGTTATTGCTAGTCTAATATCCTGTCAGTAAGAACAACGATAAGAGTGTGTAAAAACAAAAAAAAATGCCTAAGGATAAATAGACTCAGTATAGTAGTGCCAAATTAGAGTAGTCTAGACCGTTTGGCAAATGAATACTGTATGTAGATGCCTGATTGGTGTTAAACCAGCTGAATCATACAGTTAGCCTGAGTACTCTATATATGCTCATTAATGTCCTAGATAGTATCTTTATTGTATGTCCTAATCTTTTTGGCATAAATCAAAGTGAAGTCCCTATAATATTTGATAAAATTGGTAACCATAGATCTTGCTTGCTAAGGTAATGTAGATTTATGTTCATCAGCTTGTAGGGCTCATGAGGTTATTCCTGGTCAATGTCCCAGGGTAAACCTTGCATTGCCTTATAGGGCTCAATCATTAGCTTGCACTTGTATATTCACATGGTAGCTAGTGTACTGTAGTAGATACCTTTACCACCAATAAATTATAGTGCCTGCCTGGCACAAATGTAATTTTAATATTGGAATTGATGGGTCTAGGTGCAAACAAGCTTACACCAAATAACATCCCCTAAATGGTGGTAACTCTTTATACAGTAAATTGAGGGTTCCCGTAAAATATATAGCAGCAGTTCCCTTGTACAAAGTATCCACAAAATGTCAACTTAAAACTGACACTGTTACTTGGTATGCATAAACAGTGTAGCTGAATATCGCAGAGAAGTCATATTCAGCAGGTTAGTGTAAGAACTCCAGAGAACTTCTACCTTTAGCCGGTGTTTTAAAACACCCCCTAAATTACTCGGCTTGCCTGAGGCTATTTTGCTGAGTCTTTCTATGTGCAGAGGAGCGCTGGTGAGTCTGCCTCTCCACCTTGCGCTATCCTGTTAGATTCCCTGCACGTACATGTGAATGTGCATGTACCGCCGCTGCGCACGTTTCGCATGTAGCCACGCTTTCTCAAGGCATAGGGGGGGGGGGTCCCAGTCCCATCCTGGGAGCTTTTTATAACTGCGTTCCAATATGGTTGCATAACAAATTAACTCACTGTGTGACTGATCATTCCCTTAGAACCTCCCATTGATGTTAGCAAATTTAGGGCCTCATGCAGTAAGCACCGAAAAGCCGTTTTTCGCCATTTTCTCGCCAATATTGCCTCTCCGATTCAGTAAGCACCAAAAAGCTCCAAAAATCGGCATTTTTTTTAGCCGGAAAAAACTTTTCGGCAGCCGGGTGCCGATAAGTCACTTTTCGCCACTTATCGGCACTTTCTGAAAGCGCACAATTCTAGTAGCCCTGATCAGCTTTTCGCTGCTGATCGGCACTCTAGAATTGAGATTTTTACGGCAATCCGGCCCGCCAACTAAAGTAGGCAAGTTGGCCTTTTTCCTGCCTGGGATTGATGCAGGGGGTATCCGGAGCTGATACCCATTAATACCAGCACCGGAGCCCCCCGGCATACATAAAAAACCCCACTTCATTACCTTAGCGGCTAACCGAGATCAACATCAAGGTATAGTCTGCTAAAACACACTCAACGTGACTGCTGCAAGGAGCCTTCAGGATAAGCCCTTCCTAAGATCCAGGAGCCAAGAAACAGACGAACTACAGGAGCTGAGTTCGAGAGTCCCAAAGTGGATTAAAGGCCTTTATTGATCTTACTAGTGTAAGTGCATATCTTACCGATTTCTAATCTGTTTGTATTGATATACTGCCCTATGATTTTTTCCTCTTTTTTCTTTTCTCTTCCCCTGCACATGTGCGCCTAGGTCATTCTTTGCTATATATATATATATATATATATATATATATATATATATATATATATATATATACATACATATATACATGTTGTTCCCACGCTCTGATTGGCTACCGTACATGTGGGGGTGGCCATCTTTCTTTTGATGACATCGTCTTAAAGGTAATTGAAGCACAGCCATTCTGATTGGCTGGCGTCATTGTCTTTAAAGGACGTCATCAATCTTTAACATTTTTAGGCCAAATCACATGGTTTTCACGGCCCAATCAGGGCCGTGGGAACCATTTGACCAAAATGTAACGTCATAGGCCTATAAAAGCCTATGTCGTCTCATTTTGAAGGCAGACGTCGAGGAGGAAGGACCTCCTGCAGAAGAAAAAAGGCCAGGGCGTTGCCGAAGAAGAGAAGAAGACCCCGGAAGAGAGTGGAAGAAGAATACAGATGCAGACCCCACAGACAAAATGGATTACAAATAGAAGACACAGACCCCTGGATTGCTATGATTTATTATTTTATGTTTTTTTATTTTATGGGTTTCTGTGCGTGGATTGGTTTGAGGGTAAGCCGATGGACGGGAGTCGGGGAGTGGGTCAACTAATGGTAAGTAAACACCAAAAATGTTATTGTTGTAACTTTTACAGGTTTCTTTTATTTTTTTTAATGTGATTGTATATTTTTGGTTAATGTCATTTCTTGCCACTGTATGTATGTCTCGATCGATATATACATACAGGGTAAGAAATTATTATTTTATTAAATGCTTGTTTTACACTAATTAAAATGTATTTTGCTATGGTTAAATGTGTGTGTAAAGTAATGTTTAATTAGATAGATGTACATTTTGGTGTTGTTTGCAGTACTTTAGGTCATGGTGAGGATTATTTCCCTATCCGTTTTCTGATTTAATTCCTCTAGTTTGACAAGTTCCTAAGAAGTGATAATCTTCATTAAAGATGACTTTCTTTTCTGGCAGTAACGAACTGTCTGCTCCACTGCCCTGCTCAGGAAGATGCTGTATCTATGTGATGGGTGTACCATGGGCTACGTGTTGTTGTCTGGGCTGACACAGCTTCAATGCGGCTGTATCTACGTTCAGAGGGACTGTTTGGATACTGCGAACCTGATTTTGTTTGTACCGGCATGGATCATGTGGGGCTATGTTTACCTTTTACTAATGGACCCTCCCCTGGATGACACAATGGGAGGTGTCTACTTCGTTGCAGCAGCACGTTTTATCATGATGACATGCTGTAGTGATCAGTAGCTCATTTGTTATTCACTTCTACTACCGGTGCCCTCGTGAGACTTCAAGTACAGTGCTATCTGTGGGCGGTTTTGATTGGAGTAGTGCTCATTGACAAACCAATAGGAACTTTGGTTACATCTCATGCTGGATAGACCATCTCACTAGCATTTAGTGTCATGTTGCTCCTTATGATTCAGCTGTTTATGTTCTCTGTTCACATTGTCATTGGTCAACGCTAATTGATTTTGTGTATTTAAACCCTAACTGGACGTCATTTTATTAAGCCCCTTGAAGAAGCAAAGGTGTGTAACGCCGCGTCGGGCTTGTATTTGTGTGTACTCCCCTAGGATCCCTTTCATCGGCTGTGAACTCTTGCTGCAATAATGACACAAAATTTCTTGCCTTTCTTACAATCCTAGGACTCCATACAAGGACATTATACTCATTATTTTCTGCAAGTATATATAATGATTCCTTTATTTTATAAGTGATGAATTTTTGTCATTTATTTGTTTCTTTGGTGACCTAGGTGGTACTGTTTTTGGCAACTATTACTAACAGCAGTTAATAGTTCACAGCACACAGCTGTTGTAATAATATTATTTTGACCGGCCGGTCTTTATATATCTCAGGAGGTTATTTCTCTTTTTTCACCTGAGTAGTAAGATCCTGTTTTTTCTATATTTACTTAGGATCTTAGTATTACCCAGATATTTTCATAGCTGTTGAGACCCTCTGGGGATTGTTTTATATTTATATTTGTTTAGTGTTTTCCATGTCTATTAATAAACATTTTTTTCATTATTATTGTTGCTTGAGTGCTTTTCGTGGGACACTTTTCTTTTTTCTTTTGTTTATTTCATATATCATTGTCCCCAGCACCGTCATCTAGTTATTAATAACATTCAGTTAGTACTATTTATTAATTATTTGATTTAAGCAATTTTGTATTATTTATCAATTAGTTGCAGGTTCATATCTTTTGGTAAAAGCAGTAAAGCTGAAGATCACTCAGGTGCTCTTCTCTGATGATAACTGGAGCTCCTTTAGGGGTAGCCTCGTGTGGGGGATGGATGTTGAGTTGCACGAAAACAGAAACTTCCTGGTGGATGTGACGTCACACGCTGCGGTGTTACTGAAATCGCTGCTCCTCTTCCTCTCCTTTCCCCCCACAGCCTACACAACTGCTGCCAATATCCTCCACAACCAAACAGACAGCTCTAAAAACAGAATAATCTCCCAACGACGTTTCATGCACATACGTGCACTTCTTCAGGGGTGTAGAAGTGCACGTATGTGCATGAAACGTCGTTGGGAGATTATTCTGTTTTTAGAGCTCTCTGTTTGGTTGTGGAGGATATTGGCAGCAGTTGTGTAGGCTGTGGGGGGAAAGGAGAGGAAGAGGAGCAGCGATTTCAGTAACACCGCAGTGTGTGATGTCACATCCACCAGGAAGTTCCGGTTTTCGTGCAACTCAACATCCATCCCCAACACGAGGCTATCCCTAAAGGAGCTCCAGTTATCATCAGAGAAGAGCACCTGAGTGATCTTCAGCTTTACTGCTTTTACCATCCACTGTCCTGTAAGTAGGGTTTCAATTTTACCCCTCTGGACATAAGTGCTGTATCCTCCAGAACCCAGTATTTCAATGTTAATAAATAGCTTTTTGTTAGGATTATAGTCATGCTAGTGTCTGTCTGTCATTGTGTGTTATGTTTGTCATGTGTGAGTTTTTAATGTTTTAATGTCCACTTTTTTGGCATACTGCACCATTATCTGTTTGTTTTCTTCTCTTTTTTACATATTGCACTATCATTTGGTGTGAGCCGTTCATTGACCCCTTCACTGCCTGTTTGCTCAAGGACACTTTTGGGACTTTGCAAGAGACGGTTTGGTCTTTATTCGGATTTATTATTATTTAAAGGACTGATTTGGCGCCGGCAATTCTTTCTTTTCCCTGTGGTTCATTTTCTGACTGTACAGTCAGTATTTGCCAGGCTGCCTGCAATATTTATTTCTGCCTGCAATATTTATTTCAAGTATTGTCATTATTTATATATATTTTTTAGCGCTGTTTTGCACCGTCTTTTTCTTGTTAGGTTCATATCTTTTGTTGTTTCTTAATTCATTTACACAGCTGCAGGGTCTCTTTGAACCTAGCACAATTGAGCATTATTTATCTTTGTTTATTCTATAGATTTTTCAAGTTGTGAACAGGGGTGGATTCTCAATGCTGACGATATATTTTTAGTAACTAATATTACTGACGTTGATGAAGAGACATTATCTTCTGCTGCACCGGGTGATCTTATTAAATCTCTCAAATTTCTTTTGGAAAAGAGAGCCAAAACCTGGTGGAACCGAATCTCTTTATTACGTTATTTGGAACTACATTTAATACTTAGAGGATTAAGGATTCAAGTTTTTCCTTCATTTGAATTTTGTGATTCTGCTCTTAAAATAAGATGGGAGGAGACTTTAAACCAATGCTCAGTTGAGCTGATGCAGATCTTGATTGCCAATGACAGTACCACCATTCAGTCACTAACTAATCAAATTGACGCTATAACTACCACTCTTGACTCTACAGCTAGTGCAAGTGTTAAGCAGATTGAGAAGGATCTGGAGGCATATACTACAGAATTGATTTCTTTTAAAAAGAAGACATTTTTTTATGGACTAACAAGACTTTAAATTAAATAAAGTCTATATATGTGCACACAATCGCCAGAATAGGAGTAAAAAGAAGTTCACCAGAATCCCGACAACTGCCACAGACCCTACTTCAGGATTCTTGACATCTGATATTGAATCTTAAGACAGTGATATCAGAGGTCTGGAGACTAGCAATCAAGATCACCAGTCTTTTTTAGGATCAGATCACACAAGGGGAGATCTAAAACCAGAAGAGGCAAAAAGAACCCTGAGAGGCAAACCACAAGGAGCCTCGGGACGGATTTTCGGAGAGTGAACAACAAATCAAAGAAATCGGGGAAATAGATGATCTTCGGATCATCAATCTATCAGAGTTGTCCTTGACCCATGATCAACAAACAGTATTAAAATTGGGGTTATCTTTTTCACCCATGTCATCAACTGATATTTTTGATTTGGTGAAGGACCTTCACTTATTCTGTAGAAAACTCTTATTGCACAAATTTTATGCTACAAGGTCGATTGAGACAGATGGTGCCGATTTGGCCTTAGAACAGATTTGGAACACACAGGAGCGTAACCTGATCAGGGATTTGGAGGTTAGTCTTGGTGAGGAGGTGGGTTCCCAGGCACCTTCGATTAGCGATACCACTTCCAGAGTCCTGTCGAGTCTAGTGCCTAAATCTGTCTTTTGTTCTCCCCTACAGACATCTTCACAGATTGAGATCTTCGCAAACCTGGTCTCTAATGAATTCTCCAAGATGCTCAGATTGCGTGACCCCATGAATCTTACCAGAGGACAGTCATGTGCAATTAAGGAATTGCGGGACCTCGGGGACGTGGAGATTAAGAAATCGGACAAAGGTGGGAATGTTGTCCTGTGGCCAAAGAATATGTATGAGAGGGAATCCTTACGCCAGTTAAAGGATAAAAACTGTTACCGTACTCTCCTGGGCGATCCTACAGACAGATTCAAACATGATTTAGATAATCTTATTATGGAGGCCGTTTCACAGGGCATCATTACCACTAAGCAAAGTTCAGCCTTGGTCCCCACCTTTTATATGCTCCCAAAGATCCATAAGAATTCCTCCCACCCACCAGAACGCCCCATAGTTTCTGGCGTGGGGGGGGGGTTTGCAAGCCCATTTGCCATTTCCTTGATAAATTTTTAACCCTATTGTTGAAACATTGCATCTCATCTGAGGGTCACATCTGATGTGCCCCTCAGATTGGACCAGGTCGTCCTCGAGGGAGGTACCGTGCTAGCTACTTGTGATGTAGAATCACTATACACCAATATTAACCATGGTGATGGTTTATGAGCAGCGCGGTACTTCCTATCGAGGGAAGGACTGGCCCCTGAGATGGTAGAATTTTTGTAGGACTTGTTACAATTTATTTTGACCCATAATTATTTTCTTTTCAAGTGCCAATATTATTTACAAGTCAGGGGAATGGCGATGAGTGCGACATGCGCGCCCTCCTACGCCAATCAATTTTTGGGGCTTTTGGAAAGGGAGGTTTGTCTTTCAAGATGATGCGGTTCTTGGGTCAGAGCATGTGATTCTCTGGTTGAGATTCATCCACGATATCCTTATCTTCTGGGATGGTACATCTCAGGAGTTTGGGGGGTTTGTCGATGGTCTCAACCAGAACTCACTTAATTTCAAGCTCACGTCAGCCTCGAGTCAAACATCAGTGGAATTCCTGGATCTCAGGATCTCTCTCAGCGGGGATGGATATATTGAGACTGACATCTTCCGCAAAATGACTCCTACTAATTCCATCCTTCATGCAAGTAGCAGTCATCCGCCCCATCAGATTAAAGGGATCCCTGTGAGAGAGTTCCTGAGACTTAGGAGAAATTTCTCCACACAAGCAATCTACACTAGTAGAGCTAACAAAATGACATTAAGATTCCTACAACGGGGTTACAGTAGGACTTCAGTCAAACAAGCCAGGAGAAACAGTGAGGCCAGGGTCCGATCCTCTCTTCTGGTTACAGGGAAGGACAATTGACTGGCACCAGACAAGAACATCAGGTTTATTGCCACATACGACAGGAACTGGCAATGTTATCGCCAGGCTATCCAGAAACACTGGCATTTGTTGCGATCCGATCTGGATCTTTGCCAAATCTTAGGACCAAGTGTGGATCTGGTAAGCCGCAGAGCTCCGAACCTAAAGGATAAATTGGTTTGGAGTCACTATAGTGTCAACAAGGTTACCTATTTCCTCTCCAAAAGGATGCCCTGGGATTTCTTGCCTGCAAAACATGTTCAGCATGCCAATATATGATGAATACATCTATTTTCCTTAATACACAGAATTCAAGGACATTTAAGATTAAAATGCCTCTAAACTGTAAGAGTAAGGCAGTAATATACTCTCTTTCATGTCCTTGTTCTAAAACATATATGGGATGACGACGCAAGAAGTTCGCTTCCGCATCCTTGAACATGTTAGGAACATCAAAAATGCAGAGCAGGATCTCCTTAGGGGTAAGAAATTGACCACAGTGGCAAGACACTTTAAAATCTTTCATAACTCTCATCCAGGCCTTTTCTCAGCTTTTGCCTTTGATCAGGTTTCTCTGGGGTTACGGGGTAAAGATTTATAGAGGCGTCTTTTGCAGAGAGAGTTCCGGTGGATTTTTACATTGGGCACTCTTCTTCCTCATGGCCTCAATGAATATACAGGGTATGCCATGTTTTTTTAAAGAATTTCCTCTCTTTCTCTCCTCCTGATATATCTACCATGGTTTTTTTTTATATGTTATACGCTTTTTTATTGTGTATCACTTATGTGTATTAATTTATTTCAGTTAGCACATTTATTATTAATTTATTTAATTATTATAAAATGTATGTATAATATTACACCTACGGGTTTTTTTTATAGTTGTTATAGTTATGGGACAAACAATTTCTCTTTAATAAAAGTAGATTATTATTATACACTTTATACTTTGATACATATAGCACATTTTTTATATTTCGGAATTTACAGTTTTATAATTATTACACAGTATTGGGTGTTTTAATTGTATAACTTTATTCACATTTTTATACATTTTGACTTATATACTGTATATGATCTCTTAGCTTCTGTGTGTTCCTCTTCTCTCTCTCTTTATGGAATTAATACCTTAGTTAAAGAATCTGTACTTCTCTGACACTTATTTGTGCAATAGATTATTCTTTTAGTAATGTGGCATTTATCATTATTTTCATTTTAACTGATTTGTATCTTTCCCTATCCGTTTTCTGATTTAATTCCTCTAGTTTGACAAGTTCCTAAGAAGTGATAATCTTCATTAAAGATTACTTTCTTTTCTGGCAGTAACGAACTGTCTGCTCCACTGCCCTGCTCAGGATGATGTTGTATCTATGTGATGTGTGCACCATGGGCTGCGTGTTGTTGTCTGGGCTGACACCGCTTCAATGCGGCTGTATCTACGTTCAGAGGGACTGTTTGGATACTGCAAACCTGATTTTGTTTGTACGGCATGGATCATGTCGGGCTATGTTTACCTTTTACTAATGGACCCTCCCCTGGATGACACAATGGAAGGTGTCTACTTCGTTGCAGCTGCACGTCTTATCATGATGACATGCTGCAGCCTTCAGTAGCTCATTACTTATTCACTGCTACTTCCGGTGCCCTCGTGAGAATTCAAGTACAGTGCTATCTGTGGGCGGTTTTGATTGGTGCAGTGCTCATTGACAAACCAATAGGATCTTTGGTTACATCTCATGCTGGATAGACCATCTCACTCGCATTTAGTGTCATGTTGCTCATGATTCAGCTGTTTATGTTCTCTGTTCACATTGTCATTGGTCAACGCTAATTGATTTTGTGTATTTAAACCCTAACTGGACGTCATTTTATTAAGCCCCTTGAAGATGCAAAAGGAGCAAAACGCCGCGTCGGGCTTGTCTTTGTGTGTACTCCCCTTGGATCCCTTTCATTGGCTGTCAACTCTTGCTGCAATAATGACACAAAATGTCTTGCCTTTCTTACAATCCTAGGACTCCATACAAGGACATTACTTTTCTTTTTTTCTTTTGTTTATTATATATATATATATATATATATATATATATATATATATATATATACAGTGTTCGACAATCCAATACATTTACACGCCCGGGGCGGGTGGATTTAACCCCCGGGCGAGTAAATATTGGCCCAAGCAGAACACGTGCTTGGTTTTTTAAATTTCGCCGCTCGCGCTGAATTTTCCCTGCTCGCGCTGAAACACACACACACACACACACACACACACACACACACACACACACACACACACACACACACACACACACACACACACACACACACACACACACACACACACACACTCCCATGCATGCACAGACACACACACACACACACACACACACACACACACACACACACACACACACTCCCATGCATACACAGACACACACACACACACTCTCCCATGCATGCATACACACACACACACACACACACACACTCCCATACATGCATGCATACACACACACACACACACACACACGACAGGGGGAAGAAGAGGAAAGGCTGCGCGACCGAGCACCACCACTGCCCCGCTCGCCCCCCCCGCGACCATCTCCCGCCCTGCGCGGATAGCCACGGGACCGTGGGGAAGCAGAGACCAAGGAGGTAAGGGGGGAACACCCCCGCTACCATCTCCCACCCCGCGCGGGGATCTGGGAAGCGGGAAGTGGCGCATGAAGCCGGGAAAACACCCACTACCATCACCCGTCCTGCGCGGGTATCGTGGGAAGCGGGGACACCCCCCACTACCATCACCCACCCGCGGGGATCACGGGAAGCTGGGGTAAGCGGGGAACACCCCACTACCATCACCCGCCCTGCACGGGGATCGGGGAAAGCTGGAAGTGGCGCGGGAAGCTGGGGTGAAGAAGGGGGGGACACCTCCACCCCGCGCGGATAAGTGGGGGACGGGGAGAGAAGGCGGAACACCCTCGCTACCATCTCCAGCCACGCGCGGGTATTGGGGGGGGGAAGCGGGGAGTAAGGGGGAACTGCAGGAGGCATGGAAGGAGCAGAGGTGTGTGTGTGTGTGCATGGGTGTGCGTGCGTGTGTGTGTGTGTAGGATACCAGAAGTGTCACCCCACCCAGTCACCCCACCCAGTCACCCCACCCAGTCACCCCGTCACCCACCCAGTCAACCATTCACCCCACCCAGTCACCCCACCCAGTCACCCCACCCAGTCAACCAGTCACCCACCCAGTCAACCATTCACACCACCCAGTCAACCAGTCACCCCACCCAGTCAACCATTCACCCCACCCAGTCAACCAGTCACCCCACCCAGTCAACCAGTCACCCCGCCACCACACCCAGTCACCCCGCCACCCCACCCAGTCACCCCGTCACCCCACCCAGTTACCCCAGTCACCCCACCCCCATCGCCCTCTCTCTCTCGCCCCCTCTCTCTCTCGCACCCTCTCACACCCTCTCTCTCTCACACCCTCTCTCTCACACACCCTCTCTCTCACACCCTCTCTCTCATACCCTCTCTCTCTCACACCCTCTCTCTCTCACACACCCTCTCTCTCACACCCTCTCTCTCTCACACCCTCTCTCTCTCACACCCTCTCTCTCACACCCTCTCTCTCACACCCTCTCTCTCACACCCTCTCTCTCTCACCCCATCTCACACCCCCTCTCTCTCACCCTCTCTCTCACACCCTCTCTCTCTCTCACCCCCTCTCACACCCTCTCTCTCACCCCCCACTCTCTCTCTCACACCCCCTATCTCTCTCAAACCCCCTCTCTCTCTCTCTCTCTCTCTCTCTCTCACCCTCTCCCTGTGTCTGTCTCACACTCTGTTTCTGGATCTCTTATTTACCCTATATATCTTAACTGCCCTATACTACACCAAAATAACCTTTACTGCTTTCTTCTAGATCTGACTCAAGCTTCACACAGAAGACATCGGAATCCCCCCTAACCCAGAAGAAGGTAGGGAACACCTAACATTGCGGGAATGAGGGCACCTGGACATTGAGGAACTGCGGATCAGGTAAGATCCCAGGTGGGATTGCTGCTTTAGATATTGTGAAGCGGGGACGTCCAAACACTGGTTAAGGGGTTCAGGAAACTAGTCATTCACACCTGGCTTTTATTTCTAGATCGACATTTACACACACACACACACGTAACAAGGACTAATTGTAGTATAATGTAATACAATAAAGACATTTATGTCAAAAACGAATGTTGTTCTGGCTAGGAATTTATTAAATGTATTTTATTTATATATTTTATTTTAAAGCGGGTTTGGGGGTGGGACTAGGGTTGGGGGCGGGACTAGGTGGCGAGTAGATTTTTTGGTTGGGCGAGTAGATTTTTGGGTGATTTGTCGAACACTGTATATATATATATATATATATATATATATATATATATATATATACGTGGAGTGCTGCCTCTGATATTCGCTTACACGGTATCGTATCACCTATTTGATTCATATAGGATTTGCATCCAACTTTATCTACCTGACGGAGTGCCTTGTTCTTATCTATTCACTATATATATATATATATATATATATATATATATATATATATATATATATATAGTGGTTGACAAATCACCAAAAAATCTACTCGCCACACAAAAAAATCTACTCCCAAATGTATAGGTTTGTCGAACACTGTATATATATATATATATATATATATATATATATATATATATATATATATATATATATATATATATATATATATTTATTTGCATGATGAAGCCACTGTACAAATGAATGGGTGAAGGGTGGGTATCGGGCCAGGGTATCTTAACCACTTAATTACCTTTTGCGGTTATTATTTGATAAGGTGATTAATGGGTTAATTGATGTCAGAATGTTCTTGCAATGTATTGGCTATGTATTTTGTTGGCAATGAAGGACACAGAATTTGCTGTCGAGGGGACTTCATATTGATGAGGTTAGTAGGACTTTATTTATTTTATTATGCTAGTTAATGGGTTTAATAATGGGCAAATAATCTATTATCCCTATCTGGATAATAGTTATTTTGCACATTATTATACTGTATGTCAAAACAAACACAAACAAAAAACAGAAGCGCTTATAGTATTATACGACAGCCAATATAACAAAACTGTTACTGTAACTGTTTATAAAATTGCAAGATATATTTTAATTTTGTAAAAGTGAGAATTGCTTAATTTTTTTTCAAATAACAATCATACAGTATCATGTGATGACTTTAAGTCTGAATGTTAAATTATGCACGTTCTGACATGTTTCAGTCAGCACTCAGAGTCAGCATCAAGATAGTACGAGCTTTATTTCAAAATGTGGTGGATAAAACAAGTCTAGGCCACACATTCTCCCAACTGCCATTCAGTCTAAACTGTTTTAATTGCTGGTAAGAAGGCAACCACAGTTAAAGTTTGAATTGCAAACCATGGCGTGGGCTCATATGCTGAAGTCTGCAATGCCCATGCCAAAAAGGCTTTTTATTATGAATGCCTAAACAATTTGCTTGTAGCCTGAACTTCTAGACATTTTATACAAATTACATTTTTCATTAATACATACAGTATGCCAGTCTTAACAAAAAATACATTTCATTTCATTCACATGACATTTTATGTAGTTCAAAGAAAAGGATAAAGTAAAATCACAGAATTTCCTCTTCACCAGAACAAACATTGTGGTGGGTGCAAATCTGGCCTCATATTAACATATTTCATTGTCTTTCCTGTTTTGAAAAACAGAAGCCTTAGTTGCAAACTGACACAAATATTTTCCAGTGGGCACAACAGTAAAGATAGGAACGTTTAACTTGTGTGAAGCTAAGGCCCTATTGCGTGTGAAGCTAAGGCCTTATTGCGTGTGAAGCTATGGCCCTATTTGCGTGTGATAACAACATAGAAAGGAGTCTTAGTAAGCTTTAGTAAATTTTCTTAGAAAGGGAAAATAATCAAGTAAAGAGAATGGGAATGTGACAGGTTTTTCAAATTATAAGAGAGAGGATAATATTCACACTTTAACGTAAGAAAGATGTTGTCTTTTATATTTATAAACATAAACAATGAAAGGGGTATCCATATCGTTTTGTCTACGATGGTAACCAGTTTTGACTAGTCTAGGCTGGTCAGATAAACAAAAGTGCACAGTGTGATGACTGTAACATTAATTTGATTTAAAAAAAAAGACATCATGCCTTTAGGATGACGTATTAGGAAAAACAAATTATAATCTCTGTGGGGATTTGGTTTACGTTTACATTTATTTTTACCTGCAAAATCTGTTTAGAGATCTTTATAAGAGTGTAAATCTTGATGACTTATTGAACAGCTATTTTTATTACTTCAAATATCAGTTACATAATATTTTCTTCATGTGTGACAATGTCCTATGGTCAAATGAAAGAAAATAACACAGAGAGAAATGTACTGTAAGGCAATAAAGAACATATATCCCTAATCTTATTGTTGGTTAGTGCCAGCTCCTTATTTTTCTCAGGGGGAACAATTAAAAGCATGGTCACTGCCCTTTAGAAATAAGTAGCAAAGGGAAAACTACTAGCTACATTCTAGTAGTAAAACAGGGATCTCCTGTTGTGTTGTCATCCATTAATTGGACTGAATATGTTAACTGTAGCATCCCAGTAGAGACCGTGGGCGAAACACAGCAACTTTACAACACTCAATCCAGAAATAGCGGTTTGTCTGAGATTCACTAAAGTCTAAACAAGCTATCATAATTTGATCATGTTTAGTTGTTGCCTTTTGCAAATGTCAGTTCAGTGACTTTGAATAGTAATACAATTTGCCACTAAACGTCTTAATATATAACTGAACCATTTTTTAAGAAAATAAAATTTGCTTGATAAATATGCTGGGTTTCTTCTATTGATCAAATTTTAAACCCAAAAGTTTTCATTTACAGTATTACTTGGATTGTAAATTCATATGGGTAGGAACTGCTTTCTTACAGAGTGTATCTTTATTTTAATACACTTATCCCCTGCTTTACTATATTTTCCTTTGTTATGTCTTCGTATAATTTCTTCGATAAGTGTTGCCTACTTGGTTAATGCTAAATAGGTACAAAATACACACAAACAAAACTTGATCAATATACTATTAGTTGAAGATGTCTCATGCCCTCCATTTTTAGCCAAATGTTTGCATTTATTGTGTAAGACAAATACAATTATAGCTAATAAATAAAATATTTAAATGAACATGTAAAATGTTGTTAATACTTTAATGTAAAATACTTCATGTTAATAATTGTAAAGATTAGATGGATAAACACAATTAAGGACCTATTTTTAGTGTTGATGCTTTTTCCACAACCTGTTGTATATACAAAGACCTAAACCACCTTTAATAGCATGCCTCTCAATAATCATTTGGTATTGCTATATCTGTTAACTCCATTTGAAAGTACCTACAGTTTGCTTGCTGGAGAGGTAACTCACTTGTCCACAAATCTGCAGTTATCCTTTTATAATATCTGGAAAAAGCTATGGTGTGATAGGTATAGAGGCTAATTTAGTTGAGTTTGGCCTTGGTAAATATAACAAGGCAAGGTAGGAAAGAGATGTGATGTAGGGTTACAGAGATAGGTTGGGTTCTTATTTTGTTGGAGAGGAGAAGTTCTGGTTCTTCTTTCTTATTTCTAGATGAAGCTATGACAGGGGCAAGGGTGGCATTATGAAGAATTTGATTACCTTTGTTTATCACTGGACATCATGTTTTGTGCCATGGGTTCACCTTGTGTTCATTGGGATTATTTTTCCAAAATAAAGAGGAAAACGTTAGAATCTAATGTAGAAAATTAAAGAGGAGGGAAGAAAGTACAGTAAACCTTTGAGGGTGGGGAAATTGCATGTTCTGGTTCACCTGATAAAGCAAGTTCCTTGCAAATGTTGTTGTGTTAAGATTTTGGACAAAGGTTAACACGTCTGATGAGATCACATACTTTGTTGCTTAATGTGTGACATCATTTAGTGACACATGACAAACTAGTGAGCTGCAGGATGCATCAGTTGTTCATTTTGTGTACATTGTTAGTCACTGTCCAGGGTACAGACATGCAGTGCAGACCTGGGGAATATATACTGACACATATTTGGGATCTGGATGCTAGACGAGTCAAATAATTGGGTCTAATTCCAGGGTCAGGGCATAGTGCGGCAGCGAACTCGAGGTCACGGTTTCAAGGACTGTGCAGGGTGCAGCAGCATCATCGATGGTAACGGTTCCAAGGTCTGGGCAAGAGACAGGCAAGGGAGTCCAAAAGCAGGCACAGGATCAAAACAGACAAGACAGCAAGCAAGATACAAGGCATGGGCCAGGAACAACACAGGCAAGGGTCGAGGGAAATTAAGGTATTATAAAGGTCAGGTGCAACCAATTGGCATTCCAATCCGAGAAAAAAGTGTTACTGTATTAAACTGGTGCTCTAAACCAAAAAGTGCAATTCTTAAAAAAGAAAGTGTTCTGTGACATCAAATAGTTCTATGGTAAAATACCAAACAATGAAAAAACTGTGGTGTGAAATAAAAAATACAAAATATTTTATAAAGTGCTGCTCAAACCCTTTACAGGATTGTTCTTTCAATCCTCAGCAATGTCGTAGTCCAGGTGGTGGGGAGCACAAACATGTGAATAAAAAATTGAAAATGCAAATAGTGCAATATGTCTTTCAAAATCAATATTCTTCTTTGTAGCCTATAGACTGTGTACTCACAAACTATCTGTTCTTTAAAGCATATCCATCATTGACAACAACGTTTCCGATGCATATGGTGTCAGGATATATCAAGCACATAATCAGTGATTATAGAAAGAGTAGGCACCGTCCGGGACGCTCAGCATTCAACCCTCACTCGTGTTCGCAACTCTTTCTGCGTCTCTCAACTCTCCAATCTTACTAGTGATTGGCTGGCTTCCGCACTTCCTAGCTTGGATACCTGGATGCCGATCCAGGGAACCAGCAGCGCTTGAACATCAATCCTGCACAGCTGTGGTCTTATGGCACTCTACGCATTTCACTGGATTCCCAGTTTCATCAAGAGTCTGACATCCTGTATAGTCAGCCATTTTTGTTGACCTGGTGAAGTCAGGAAGCATCCATGTTGGTGTCAGTGAATCCTCCCACTATCCCCTCTTTTAGGGGCCGACTACAAATGCCATGGGGCGGTTTGTTTGGGTAAGAAAGGTGGATGGTCTTGATGAAGTTGTGTGTTAACATTGAACACACTGACCAAAATCCTGTCTTCTTGACCATACCTCTTCCAGTTGACCAAGTACTGGAAGGACCTTCTAAAAAGGAAGGAATACCGAATTTTGTTGATAACATATTTGGGTTGGCTAACCAAGGACATAGATTCAGGAGGGGTTAAAGTCCTGGAAAAGCATTTCCGGTTTAGTGAGACATGGAAGTTGAGGGAATCTTAATGTCCCTAGGCACTTGGTTGTTGCGGCCACCTCCTTGCTGCCTCTCCCTCCTCCTTCTTAACCACAGAGTCAAATGACGCCATGGACGTCACCAACGTGACAACGCATGGTGTCACATTGCCATGGTAAAGCAATGTCATTAAGTCATTTGACGATGTGACGTCGTGTTGCCATGTCAACGAGAAGCCATGTGACATCACGTCGGCGTCTTTTGAAGCTGTTGTTCAGAAAGAGAAGGAGGGCTGCAGGTAAGGAGGCGGCTGCCGCAAAATTTTGCCACCCTGGGCCCGGGCCTAATGGGAAATTAGTTGAACAGCCACTTTGTTCACTCTCTGGGAGATCTTGTATGGGACAATAAAGCGTGGTCTCAAATTTGCAGAACTTACTCTTTAGCAAAGGGCTTTTGCCCGAAACGCGTCAGTTTTTTTTGCCTTTGTGTCCCACATGCTAGTGCCATGGATTAAAGTATATATTTTAACCTCATCTTGCTGGTGTCTAGCCCCATTTTCTTACAGCTGTGCTCTGCATTGTTCCACATGGATGTTTTTCTCTATGACCGTTTAGCGTGATGCACGCAATGGGATAATACGCCTATTACTGTGAGTACTCTTTTCTTCATTTTATGTGGATGTGGAGATTGTGACTACTTTATTAGTGCTACTCCAGGGTGATTGTTTCCTAGTGGTACAGTATATAGGATTACTATAATCCAGACAGCTGTCTGATAGCACACTATGGATTGCTATTCTTCATGTCCCCATATAGGAGATTTATATGCACATGGTCCATGAGTCTCACTAGGCTTTATCACATCCCATCTATTATCTCACTCAATTCATTGTTCAGGACTTTATTGAGATATATGTACCATCTGAGCACCGATCTTTGGAACTTGTTCCTGTTTGCCTCTCAAATTAGCGGAAGACTGGCTTAAGCAGATATAATAGGTGTAGAGCTAGACCTCATCCCGAACTTTATATTTAGGCAAAGGCCTATAATGTTTAGCGGTATGTTTCTTCTGCATCTCCACTGCCCTGCGAAGAGTAGTATGTATCCCCCTCCAGAAGTACTGCAGATCGTTCACCCTAGTATCTGCCGCAGGGACATCTAATGCCAAGAACTGGTGGGGGAGAGTATTAGGTTTATACCATAATGCAGCGAAGAAAAGAGAAAGCTTTAGATATTCTTGTGACAGGGTGTTCTTGATTAATTCTGCCATGGATAACAGGTCTGCCTAATCACTCTGGTGCGGGGAGAAATAGAACCAAAGGAATTGTTCCAACATTTGTTTTTCCTCTTAATCTGGCCGTTAGATTGTGGGTGGTAGGAGAAGGAAAGCTGGACATCAATCTCCAAGCCTTCAAGAATAAAGAGATGAACTGTGAATCCCTGTCAAGACAATATGCAAAGGTAGACCATGGAGGTAAAACACCTGCCTGGTACAAATGTCCACCAGCTCAGGAGCAGAAGAAAGCTTTTTAAGAGAAAGTAAATGTGCCTGCTTAGAGAAGCAGTCCGATAGCTACTATAGGGAAAACGCTGCACACCACATAAAAATAATATAAGGATACAACTACCGGTGCTCCTGGTTCAGGATTCTCTGTGATGATCCAGCTTACAATGGAAGGTATAAAGAACAGGGCTCCACAGAATTTTCAAAACTAATTTATTGCCAACAAAATGACTGACGTTTCGGCCACACTTGGCCTTTCTCAAAGCAGAATGCCAATTTGCTTTAAGAAAGGCCAAGTGTGGCCGAAACGTCAGTCATTTTGTTGGCAATAAATTAGTTTCGAAAATTCCGTGGAGCCCTGTTCTTTATACCTTCCACTGGAGAAGCAGTCCGCCATGACAAGGATTGCCATCATGCCTCATGAAGGGGAAGCTCAACAATAAAATTCATGGAAAGGTGAGTCCATGGACGATATTGAATGGGAAGAGGATCATGCACATTCTTATTGATGGCACCTACTGCTCCTCAAAAGCTCCCACTACAATTTCTTACTGATATCACTGTTTCTTGGCCCAATTTCCTCTCTGAATGGGAAGTGTGAGCTGTTAGTTCTTGGGGACTTCAACCTCAATTGGTTTGACCCTAAAAACAACATCTAACACTACTAAAGGCACTGAACCCTAACCCAACCATCATAGACAAAGCAAAAATCTCACACTTGTCCTTGCTAGACTGAATTCTATCCCCTAGTCCCAACAGAATCCAATCCACTGGTATGCTACCTGACATTTTCAGTGACCATGCAATAGTGCAGGGGTGCGCAAACTGGGGGATGCAAAATTTTTATACGTGGACGCGGGCAGTTGCAGAGGCCCCACGCTCGTCCCTGAGGCATTTCAATTAAATGCCAAGGGATCACATCAGGCCCATGCAACTTCACTTACTGGGATTCAGAGGCTTGATGTGATGCGCCCCCATGGCAACAGAGTGTCAAATGACATCGCGGGGTCATTTGACCTGATGTTACATGACCCGCGGAATAATTTGACGCCTGTTGCCATGGTGACGTGGCATCAAATTACACCTCAGGGTCACGCGACGTGACATCACATGACCCCGCTGCGTCAATTGACACCTGCAAAAGAGGTAAGGGGTGTACGAGCATGGGGGGGAGCAGGCAGGGAGGGCACTGCTCAAATAGTGTGCACACCACTGCAAAAGTGTACTGTGCAAGGAAAATCAGACCGCCCAAATCAAGCCCTAAAGTTCCACTCATTAGAACAGTTCGAAACTATAACCGACAACAGTTTCTTGCTGATATTACTGTCACGGGAGACCAGCACTAAACACCTTTATACCCGGGGATCATACGATTGAGCAAAGCGAAGAGATAAAATAAATTGTCATTTATTTCCACAAATGACATACACGCTATGTTACAATTACACTTGAAATACACTTACTGGGATGGGGGCAAACAAAATATCTTGTTCCCAAAACGAAATCTTGGAAAAAATGTCTCTAGGGACAATTTCCCAGGAGCGGGAGTTGCTCGCAAACAGAGCTGGAAAAAGTCTTTGGGCACTGATACTCCACCGGAGCTGCTTCGTTTGTTCTGCCGCTGTAGTATTGGTTCTTTGAACCTTAGTTCTTACGAACTCTTGAATCTTGTTACAATGTTATGAAGTTTTAAAAATTCTTATAGGGTTAAAACTCCTATACCTAACCTGTGCAACCAATCACACATGGGAATAATTTTCCCCACCTATCCCGGAGGTGCCAATACTTAGCAAGCCTGGTAGAGGTGGCTTCTCATCCTGTTAAGGGCATGCGCGAACCTCGCACCTTTTCTGCTTATCATATGAAACCCAACCTCCTTACCTGGCGACACTCAGTCTGTGTTGGGCGGACATCTGCCAATCTGCCCGGACTTTACACTAAGATGGGGGTACTTGGGTTCTCCCTCCCCACTTCACACCTTAGTAGGTTGAAGCCTTTCAACTCCAGACATCCTGGCAACATGCCAGCGGGGTGTCTTAGAAGTCCGGGGCTGGATATACTCCATTCATTTGCAGGGAGTTCGTGCCATGCATTTCTAAACATAGTGATTAAAAATTAAGTGTTTCCTCTGTCTCTGGCACTGCAAATTAAAATCCCTATGTGTCTAATAGGTTGGTACACTTAAAATAGGGCAATGCTGCCAAGTGCCAGACTTTAAAACCATTTTCCCTTTTAACTTTTACATGGAAACACTGCTAAAGTTATACACTTTAATCTTAGAACATAGGGGGCTATGCACTAAGCTCCGATAAGTCATTTTAAGAGCGCAAAGTGTTCTTAGGACGGGATGTTCCGCCGAACACGATTCACTAAGCCACGCAAACAGGCACTTTGCGTTCTTAAACTGACTTTTTCCTGGACATTTTTGAAAGTCCAACTTTGCTCGTATGATAACCTGTTTGCATTCAATTCTGCCCTTTTCCGGGATTCACTAAGCTACGCAAAGTTATCGTACGCGAAAGTTGCATTCAAAATAGATCGCCAGCTTTGTTTACATTTTTGCATGCGCAAAACCGATACAACAGGCCGGCGGGTGTCCCCGGCTGACCCTGCGGGGGTCCCTGAGGGAGTCCGGGGGCCTCGGCTCACCAAGCGGGGGTCCCTGAGGGTGGCCGGGGATCCCGCGGGTGTTCGGGGGTCTCATGGGTGTTCGGGGGTCTCATGGGTGTTCGGGGTTCCCTGCTGGCATGCGGTAGCAATCGTGTGTCACCCCCAAATACAACTATCCTTACAAATTAATACAACCCCATAACACATACAGTACAGTATTGTGCAACATTTATATTATCCACATATGGCTAATAGTGCATTTTACCTTTTAACATACATTAAGCTATATACAGAAAGTACATTTATTTAGCACTAAGAGGGGTATAGGGGTGGTCCTCGAAGCTGTCTGGGGGTTCACGGATGTTGGCGTGAATATATCTGTGTCCCCCGGAGCTGATAATCAATAATTGACATTAAAGGAGAACACGATTGATTTTAATTTAATATCAATTGAATTACATGTATCTTCCTAACTTGATAGTGTACCAGCAAACGTTAGCAGGGGGTTAATTTAAAGGGCAATACTCCCATGATCAGAAAATAACAATCCTGACAATAATTCAACCTTCTGACACACCTTTATACAAAAAAATCATTACTTCTTGTGATGTAACACCTTCATGACTCGTGCTGTGTAAAAGTGAAGGAAAGGCGCTAACTCTACTGGTGTTCACTACTAATATAAAGTGAATAAATCTTAGATCTAGTGATACAAACAAATATATAAAATGGTGCACACGTGATAAATGACGTGAATGAATGTGTATATAAACCTCCTGCTCAAACCCAGCTGGTTAGGGACTGGTTCCACTGGTCCCTCAATTCGTACAGATTCGTGTGTGATCCAGGGGGAGCATGGAAGAAAAATAAAAATGAAACACAATCTAAGTGTAGACTGTTTTTTACTAAATGGGTTAATATAATGGTGTATCTTGGCTCGTATGTGTTGCCTACTTACAGGATTCAGACAAAAAACGGGCAGTGTGACACAGTGGTCTCAGCGGAATGGATCTGTAGATTCTTGATATGGTGTGGACCCCCAATACAGCAGGACAGCATGAGATATATGGGAGAAAGAGTATCCATAGTGCAGACCAATCATGTAAAAACTTAACTTTATAAGGCTTAAAAATGCACACTTACAATAAAAACAAAGTAATCAAGCATTGGTCACATGAATGTGATGGAAGAGAGGCAGACTGTGGATAATGGGCTCACCCGCCACCTCCTGTGCGCATGCGATGTGTGGGATACTGCTACGCTGGACGTTCCCTCCTCTCAGCCCCCTCCTGGGTGCTAGGGCGTCGGACGCTCCAATCCCAGCGCTGCCCATTGGTTTCGGTGTGTATCTGTAGCTCCCTCAGATGCGCGCCATCAAGTCTCATCCAGGGGACTCCGATGCGTCACTTCCGGTTCAGTCGCGATACGTCACTTCCGGTGGAGGGCTTCCAATCTCCGTCCCTGCTTCTCTCTCCCAGTAGGCGGGTACCACTCTACGCGTTTCGCCAATCGGTACGTGGCTTCGTCAGGAGTGTACCGCCCCCTACTAGTCTGCATTCTAATATAGCTCACATCATAAACTATGATTTAAAACACCTGTTTCTATGAGGTCTGCACTAATCACTGACGAGGAGTTCATCATTACACATAAGGGAGCATTCACACGAATCATGAGGGGATAATTATGGGATGGTTAGATTGAATGATAATCTGAATATAATGAGTATATAAATATAAAAATATATATAAAAAAAAACGAATATAAAGAATATATAAATATAAAAAATGTAAAAAATGCACATTTACAATTACATTTTTTATATTTATATATTCTTTATATTCGTTTTTTTTATATTTATAAACTCATTATATTCAGATTATCTGCCGCTACGATTGAGCTCAGCGGCTATCTTGGAACTGTATGAAGTGTTAAAAGAAGATTTAGAGTCAACAACAGACAGGAGTCATGCAGTGCCTTGCCTTGTTAAAATGCTGAGCTCATTACATTTTCTTGTTTCTGGGTCATTTCAAACAACTGTGGGCATAGTAGGTGGGGTCTCACAGTCGGCATTCTCGTGGGCCTTTAGCCAGTTTCTATGTGCACTGACTCGACGCGCTAGTGATTATATACATTTTCCTAGCGAGCAGATAGTGTGGCAGGCACTGAAGACTGCATTTTATAATGTAGCTGGGATACCCAATGTGATGGGTGCTATAGATTGCACACATGTTGCGCTGACCCCGCTACGTGAAGAGGGATTTCCGGAACAGGAAACATTACCACTCGCTCAATGTGCAGGTCGTATGTGACGCATACATGAAAATTCTGAGTGTGGTAGCCAAATTCCCAGGTGCCTGCCCCGATTCCCATACTCTGAAGAACTCATTAATCTTCCATAAATTTGAAGCGGGGGAATTCGAGGATGGTTGGCTATTGGATCAGTCAATGTTACAGAAACTGCACTTACAAGTACATTTAATGTACAGTTTAATGTTTCATTGTGTTGCTAATATTATAAGTAACCACAAATACTTAACATTTGTGAAGTTGTATATCTAATCCATGTCATGCAGCGTCATCTTAGATAAGAAGGATTTCATTGTTAGGGCATGTGTTGTATATTATTCACTCCCATGTTCTAGGAAATGCCAATTATATATATTAACATTCATGTGATTTGACTGTCTTACAGGCGATTCAGGATATGGAAGCCGGCCTTGGCTTCTGACCCCACTGGGTAATACTCAAACCCCTGCAGAGGAACGATATAATGCCACACACATATCCACACGCTCTGTGATTGAGAGGACATTTGGAGTGTTGAAAAGTCGTTTTAGGTGTCTTGATAGATCTGGTGGTGCGCTCCAGTACTCGCCAGCGAAGTTTGGCAATATAGTGATTTGTTGTTGCATTCTGCACACCATTGCCCTACGTCACAATCTTCAAAGCAACATTCGGGAGGATTTAGAGGAGGATCCTCTCGTGCCTCCTGCAGGGGTTAGGGACCATACAGCCAATGGGGTGGAGACTCGCCGGACATTAATAGAGAATTTTTTCACATGTAAGATTTTCTTTGACATATAATCGAATCTATAATCATCTTGTGATGTGTGTTACATTGCCTTCTGTGTATCTAATCATAGGATCCTGCTCTCTCCAAAGAACTGCACATTTTGTAGTGAATGATCAGAAGTTCGACTGGTAACGGTATGTCAATGTTTAACACATTTGTTCTTGTATAAATCATGTTTTCCCCTACCTGTACAATGTGTGCATCTTTCAGTGCATAATGTTGGTCATTAAGTGAAGAGATACTGCTGCATTGATGACTATGCATAGTGTTATCTTACAACTTAACTACTCTAAATGATTATATATCATTATTTTTTAATACTTTCAACATTATAAACTTCTAAACAATTAATTGTGTTCTTAAATACTTAGACAATTGTTAGGGTTCACTTTCCTTATTAATATTATTATTGCCACTTATGTAACTATTACTACATACATAATTGGACTGTCTGAGCAGATGACATATTGATATCTTATATCAGTAACCTGCCATGTATCCGTACCATAAGTAATATTTGTAATTTTAAACTACACGTTTCTATATTAATCTTTCATGTAAATGCTTCATACAATTACTCATGTTGAACTTTGACCAATACATTACAGTTTCACTATAACAAAATAAGTCTTTCTTCAGACGACATAGGAAAACATTAATTGTATTATTTGAGTTATGTCAAAGTGTCATCAGCAGGACATTGTCAAAAATGGAGAACTAAGACAAGATATAATGTCACCACTTTTCCTAACACATTTCCTCTCCCCCAGCTCATTCCTACTGGGGTGAGCGACCATGGACATCAAGGAGTGTACCCTAGAAAGCCCATCAGCATTTCCATGTTTCAGACCTGCCCTGTGTTCCACAGTGAAATTAAAGGTCTGGAGACTAAGGAACCACCTGGTTACCCTTGAGTTTTTCTTTTTATTCTGGGACATCCAAGTAAGTGGAGCATGGTCTGTAATTAACCTGAATTGTCTTCCTAACAGGTAATACCGAAGAGCCTGTAAAGCCCATTAAATTGCCAAACATTCTTTATCTACTATTGAATAGTTCTTTTCTTGTGGTTTAGCTTTCTGCTCAAAAAGTAAACAGGGTGTTCCTCACCCTGGTATTTTTGGCACAGGACAGCCCCTAAGCCCACATCAGAAGCATCTGTCTATACTATGAACTCTCTACAAAAGTCTGGCGTTATCAAGACAGGCTGGGCACTGAAAGCTTCTTTCAATGATTTACAAGCCTGATCTGCTTCTGGAGACCACTTAACTGTAACTGGGAACCTTGCTTGTGTGAGATCTGTTAAAGGGGTAGCAACTGTGGCAACATTTGGGATTAACCTTCTGTAGTACCCCGTCAGACCTAACAATGCTCTGACCTGTTTCTTGGTAAGTGGCTGGGGCCAGTTTTTTTTATATTTTCTACCTTTGCTATCTGTGGTTTAACCAATCCTCTCCCAATTGAATATCCTAAATACTTTGCCTCCTCAAGACAAATGGTACACTTTGGAGGATTAGCAGTTAAACCAATGGCACAAATGGAATTAAGGAATGCTTGAACCTTTGGGAGATGGGACTCCCAGTCTTCACTGTAGATAACATCATCAACCAGGTATGTCGCCGCATATCTAGTACGTGTTTTAGAACTCTGTCCATCATTCTTTGGAATGTGACAGAGGCACTATGTAGCCTGAATGGTAGTACTGTATACTGAAACAGGCCTTTGTTGACAACAGGGTGTTGAGAATGCAGTTTTCTCTTTTGCCTGTTCAGTGAGAGGGACCTGTCAATAACCTTTTGTTAGATCAAGAGTTGTCAGGTAACGTGCTTTGCCCATTCTCTCTATTAACTCATCAACCCTATGCATTGGGTATGAGTCAAATTTAGAAACACAATTTAACTTGCGATAGTCATTCACAATCTTAAAGTTCCATTAGGTTTTGGAACCAGCACAATAGGACTGTTTCAGCCACAATGTGACTCTTTGATTACCCCAAGTTTTAACATCTTTTCCACTTTCAAGTTTATAGCTTCCCTTTGGGCTTCAGGAATCATATAGGGTTTAAGATTAACCTTTATCCCTGGTTCTGTTATTATGTCATGTTTAATGACATTAGTTTTCCCTGGAGTCACAGAAAAAACAACCCTATTTCTCCTGACAAATCCCTGACTTCTTGTTTCTTATGTACACGCAGAGTGTCTGGTACAGCACCGGCAGCTTTTATTCGAACACTTCCCGCACGGCAGGATGCGTGCGGGAAGCGTGGTGACGCGGCTTGTTGCGGCGTCACTGTGACATCACAGTCATGTGCGCGCCCGGCGTCCTCGGCTTCCCCGACACTCCTGGAGATTAAAGTGTGGTAAGCGGGGGTGCGGGGAAGCAGAGGGGCAGAGCAGGAGCCGGGGTCGGGAAAGGGGGATAAAATGCACGCGAAGTGGAGGGGGGTGCGCGTAGGAACACGCGGCGGCGCGCGGCTAGACCACGCGCCAGCTGGAGTAGATCCCGGAGTGCCGCCGGTAAAAGTTGTAATAAAAGCTGCCTCTACTGTATGTTTACCTCAGGATCAGTGATGGGAAGTTCTAATGCCATTAAAGCAACCAGGACTTCTCTATCCTTCCAAGGTTTTAACAAGTTTATATGACACAATTGCTCAGGTTTTCTTCTTCCTGGCTGCCTTACTTTGTAATTAACAATACCCACGTTCTCAATGATTTCATATGGGCCATGCCACTTTGCAAGAAACTTGTTCTCCTCTGTAGGGACCAACACTAATACCCTATCACCAGGTTGAAACACTCTGATCCTAGCATTACTGTTATAGCGGTTTTTCTGCGCTTCCTGGGATTTTTGCATATGTTCCCTGACTATTGGCATTATAGCTACCATTCGATTCTGCATCTGAGATATATGTTCAATCACACAACGATGGGGTGTAGTCTGTTGCTCCCAGGTCTCTTTAGCTATATCTAGTAATCCTCAAGGATGTCACCCATACACTAGTTCAAAGGGGGAAAAACTTGTTGAGGCTTGGGGTACTTCTCCAATGGAGAACATTAGGTAGGGTAACAAAAGTCCCAATTTTATCACTCCTCGCAAGGAACTATGACTTAGACTGCCCTATTGGGTGAATGGTCTGGAGACACAAAGGCTATTTCTGTTCTAAGTCACCCAGAGGCAGGTAGTCGGGATGCCTAAAGGGGGTGCTCTGGTTAACTGAGTCCCAGGGACCTCTGAAGAGGGTCCGTGATACTTGCAGCCAAGCGGGCGGCGTAATGGTACTGGATAGGTAGTATCTTAGATGGGGTGCCTGAAGTACAAGGTGTCGAGACCTCTCCGCTTGAAGAAGCCCAGGGTAACACTAGCCAGTAGCCAGACTATGGAACCACATTGCTTGTAATGGACTAATCGTGTGCAGCGTATCGTGATGGAACTTTGCTAGCCTGGGGTACATCCTACTCTTGGTAGACCGCAACCATGTGTTGTACAGATCCAAAGAGGAGCCGAAATCCCTGAGGACGTGGCCAAAGCGACGGAGGGGTGTTCCCTTCACGGCGATGTCCAGTGGCGTGGTCGGCGTACCAGCATCTCTATCGGAAGGTACCAAGGTTCCAGCATATCAACGGATTGGTGAGAGACCACCTCTTTACCCCAGCAGGAACTGGTTGAGACTTCCAGCAAAAAGGCCTTGGACGGCCATGCTCGTCACGCCAAGGACGACGGTGAAACGCCTACTCAAAGACCGGATGTCGACACACTTCTAGTGCGGGGCCTTGACTTGCTCCAGGATCCCATGATATCTTCCAGTGTTGATGTCACTGCTATGGCGACTGCCAGGGCAGATGAGAAGTCAATTCCCACTCTTGTGAGTACCGACTTGCCAGGAACTGGCTTGGGATGATTTATTCATTCTATGCAGGCACGCATGGATGGATTTAAGGCCAAAATGTGTGTTCCTGTGCTTTTGCCTATACCCAATGTCCCCAAAATCATTTGGACACCCGACCCGGTAAAAGAATGCCAGAGGTGGGTCAAGTTCAGGACATTGGGGCTACTGATAATGTTGTTAATATTGTAACTACTTCCCTGGTAAAACCCTATGTGGCCCCGGTTTCTGCGAGGTTTTCCAGAAATCACCAAAAGGCGTAACTCTATTTTCACCAACTTTGGGAAGGGATGATTGCGTTTGAAATAGGATCTGATAATGAGGAGATTGAATTTGGCTCAGATGAGGATGAGATTGACTTTAGTGTTCGAGAGGATGAGTACTTAAGGGCCTTCTCTAATAAAGCTTTAAGGATATCATGAGGGTAGTTATTAACATATATGTCCCTTGCTCTGATTCTATAGCACCTCATGTTTCACCGCCTTGGGACAGTAAGATCATGGTGGAGTACCAGTTTTATGATGGATTAGTGGAATCACCTACTCTGTCTACCTGGGAAAGGGACGAGATGCTTCACCAGATTACTGGGTGGGATAATGATAGTTCTGAGGACAATTGGGGATATACTGGTTTTAGAGAGAATTGGGACTCTGAGGACTCAGATGAAAATTGGTATAGCGCAGAAGAAGGGGTCGACAGTCTAGGGAAAGTTTCCAGGAAATCATCATGGTATGATACCACCAGACCGATAGCATCCAGGCCTAAAGTATTGTCTGGTTGTGGGTTTTCAATAAGCTATGAAGAATATCGTTATACTCTTGCTTTAAACCGAGTGGATCATGCCGTGCGCAGGCCACCATAAGAGGGTATTTTCAGTTACAGTGCCGGACAGTACTGGGGTACAAGTTAGAAAACCGGACCCTGAGCACTATTATTGAGGTTCTCCATGTTAGCAGGAAAGTTAATTATATCTAGACTGCTAGTGAGTTGTTTCTTCCACATAAAATGTTTATGTCTAGAAGTCAATTGATGTATATTGTTTACATACCACTGTAATGTACTATGGTCACGAGGAATGTTATCATGCATAGTAATGTGATAATCATTATGTGAAATGTTATACTGTTATTTTCAGGTTACATTCAAGGATGGTATCCAAAAATGTAGACCCAAGGGTGGCCATGGAATTCCACCAGTGGGAGAGTGTAGCCATGTCATCTGTGGCTACTAGTTTGCTTCCTTCCTGGCAGTAAGCCCTAATATAAGCAGGCCTTGCCAATGACCAATCATGAGTCAGACCTGATGCCCTCCTCCTGGCTTTACTTAAGGGCAGGTACCTCCCAAATTTAGCAGTGGCTTTCCCCACTTGAGGAAGGCAGGTCACACAGTTGAGAGGCTGATTATTGGGCCTTCTCCAGTCCTCTTCACTCCAGAGGAGAGTGAGTGTGGACCATACCTCTGCCTCTGCCAGGGAGGCAGGGAAGAGCTAGGATGGCTGCGGGTGCACTTGGCCTGTAGTGACAGTCCAGGGACCATCCTTCAGTGGTAGTTGTGAAGTATTGCATCGTTAATGTGCTGTACAGAAGAGATTATAAACCGTTCCTGTTTGCATATACCTCCTGCCTGGTGAGTAACCTTACTGGGGGGAGAGGCAATAGTTCTACCGTGGGAGATCACCTTCAATTCCTGGAGCCTATGGCAGATGGAGGCGCTGCACTGCTAAAGAGATATATAGGATATGAACCCCAGAAGCCTAGTCCTGTGTCCCACTACCATCGGCGGACAACACAGCCATCCTGTTACCAGCAGGTATCATGCACCACACGATCCGTAATGGCCACATCTCCTACCGGGTGGGGGAACCCCGTTACACCTCTTTCCCAGCAACTTCTTTACCCCTCAATAAAAAGCACCCCCACAAATCCTCTATACCCACCCTCTATCTACTGCTTCCTGCTCCTGGGGATATCTCTGCTAATCCTGGAAACAGCCATATATACACCTGCTCTCACCCATGCCTCGCTGCCACCTCTTCCCTACTAACAGTGTTAACCAAGCTGATTTAATACTGACTAACCTTAAAAATTGCCTCACAAATCAAGCATCCCAATAACCTGCACTCATGGCTATTGTCCCACACCCAGTCATTCCTTCCAACCATTGTGGTGAAGCACTGCCATCTACAGCACTTATTCCTTCACCTGCTGTCTCTCTAAGTCTCCCATAATACCACTTAGATTGTAAGATCTTCATGGCAGGGTTTTCCTTTACTATTGTCTGATTTTGCTGCGCTTATTGTATTATTATAATTCCCTGTACTGTATTATTTGTGAAGCGTTGAGTACACTTTTGGTGCTATATAAATAAAGATATACATGCATACATACATAGATACAAACATACATATTGCAAAAAAAGCTACTCGCTCGACCAAAAAAGCTACTTGCCCCTGGTCCCACCCCCAATATTTTTTAAAGGGCATACATTCCTCATAAGAATTAATAACTTGTGTTTTTGATAATATTGTTCATTTATTGTATTACATTTATACTATACTGCAATCAGTGTTAGAAATACATTTATTACATTAAAATGTATGAATGAGAATTTATACCATAAATATATATATATCACTACCACCCCCGTCACCAGGTCTCTCTCACTGCTCCCCCTCCCCAGCTATCCCTCACTGCCCCCCCCCCACGTCTCTCACTGCCCCCCTCCCCAGGTCTCTCTCACTGCCCTCCCTCCCCAGGTCTCTCTCACTGCCCCCCCTTCCCCATGACTCCTTCACTGCCCCCCTCCCTCAGGTCTCACTCACAGATCAGGTCTCGCTCACTTCCCTTCCTCCCTCAGGTCTCTCTCACTGCCCACCCGTCCCTCAGATCTCTCTCACTGCCCCCCTCAGGTCTCTCTCACTGCCCCCTCTAAAAAGGTATTTATTAAAAAATAATTGAATTGGTATATATTATGCATACTGTATGTGTGTACAGTATACTGTATATACTGACTACTTACAGTACTACTGGGATAATAGAATGTACTGGTAGAGAGGAAAATATGTGTATCATTTATTTTATATGTACTGATGACATACAGTATATATGACTGTTTACTGATGACATACAGTATATACTGTATTACAATATTATGTGTGTGTAAAACTCTGCTGTCTCATCACCATACTGTACAGTATATATGTTTGTGTACACCTGTTTATATTTACAGTATGTATATACACACACACCTATCTACGTGTGTGTATACCATAAAACTGAAACACACCAAAAGGTATGTATTAAAAATAAATGAATAAGTATATATTAGGTATAGTGTATGTGTGTACAGTGAGTATATATGTATATATATATATATACACAAGAGGAACCTGACGAAGCTTATTGCGAAACATGTTGTTCCCTGCCGGAGCTCATTGAGAGAGGGACCCAGCACACTGCAGGACATCCGGTGCAGATCCCCTCTTCCAGTTCCACTGCCGGACGCGCCAGTGGGAACAAGAACGGAGGAGGAGACCGTGCAGGAGTGTACCGAGCGGCTGAAGCTGGGCCATTTTATTTGACTTCAAGTGTGAGTGTAGTCCTTGTGTTTACTTTATTTCATTTTATTTCATTGTGTCTTAATTTATTGTATTTCATTGTGTCATAGATTGTTCTATACATTTTATGGTTCACCACATGTTTGCATTTCATATGCTTATGTCTCCACTGTATACCCATTAAAGACCTTCTTTATTGTTGTTAACCCTTCTTGGCATACACTCCTTTTGGTCATCTGGGAAACGGGGAGAGGAGACACTCACACACTACACCCATCGGGGGATAATTCTGCTGAGACAACCCAGACACCATCCATACAGGACATCACCCTCTGAGGACAAGGACTCACATCAGGCCGTGTGAGTTTTATGTATATTGAGACTCCAGCATATGAGTCTGTAATAAATCCACTATAGTCAGCGTTGAGGGAGAGACACCACACAAGTCCGTGTGAGTCACTGAATCCATAATTTTATGTATTCTTTGATTAGTTAAAGTGGAAAACCAATTATCAACCCCTCCAGCATTATCCTCCTCCTTGCTCCCACCCCCTGCCCCCCCCTCTCCCCCCCCACCCCCCCCCCCCTCTTCCCCTATCCCCCACATGTGTATCTAATACACTGAGATTTTAATTCTCTTTTTTATCCATATCCTTTTATTTCATTCGGTTCCATCGACATCGGGAGGCCCGTGAGGTTTGCGCTGACTATCTTCACACTACAACTGTACAGTATATATGTTTGTGTACACCTGTTTATATTTACAGTATGTATATACACACACACACCTATCTACGTGTGTGTATACCATAAAACTGAAACACACCAAAAGGTATGTATTAAAAATAAATGAATATGTATATATTAGGTATAGTGTATGTGTGTACAGTGAGTATATATGTATATATATAAATATATTCACAGTGGTCGACAAATCACCCAAAAAACTACTCACCGAACAAAAAAAATCTACTCGCCACCTAGTCCCGTCCCCAACCCGCCCTATTCCCGCCCCCAACCCCGCCCTGGTCCCGCCCCCGTCCCGCCCCCAGGCCCGCTTTAAATTTTTTTTTTTTTTTTAAATTGAATAAATTCCTAGTAAAAACAACATTCGTTTTTGTCAAAAGTTTATTTATTGTATTACATTATACTACAATTAGTCCTGGTTACGCGTGTGTGTGTGTGTATGTGTGTGTCAATGTCGGATTTACAAAAAAAAGCCAGATGTGAATGACTAATTTCCTGCACCCTTTATCCAGTGTCTGGATGCCCCCACTTCACAATATCTAAAGCAGCAATCCCACCTTGGATCTTACCTGATCCGCAGTCCCTCAATGTCCAGGTACCTCATTCCCGCAATGTTATAAGTTGGAGGGGAGGTGTTTTCTACCTGTCTTCTGGGTTAGGGGGGATTCCGATGTCTCCCGTCTGAAGCTTGAGAGTCAAATCTGGAAGAAAGCATTATAGGTTATTTTGGTGTAGTATAGGACAGGTAAGATATATAGGGTAAATAAGATATCCAGATACAGAGAGGGGAGAGAGAGGGGGGGAGAGAGAGGGGGGGAGAGAGGGGGGGGGGAGAGGGGGGGGGGAGAGAAAGAGGGGGGAGAGAGAGAGGGGGGAATGAGGGGGGAGAGAGAGAGGGGAGACCAAGAGAGAGAGAGGGGGCAGAGACAGAGACAGAGAGGGGAGAGAGACAGAGAGGGGGAGAGAGAAAGAGACAGAGAGGGGAGAGAAAGAGAGGGGAGAGAGACCAGAGAGAGGCCAGAGAGAGGGGAGACGGGGGAGACCAGAGAAAGGGGAGACAGGGGAGACCAGAGAGAGGGGAGACCTGGGAGAGGGGATATGGGGAGACCAGAGAGCGGGGAGATGGGGGAGACCAGAGAGAGGGGAGACGGCGTGACTGACTGGGGGGGGGGTGACTAACTGACTGGGGGGGGGTTGACTGACTGACTGGGAGGCGGTGACTGACTGGGGGGGGTGACTAACTGA